>NC_056725.1:1674523570-1674715834 GCF_019279795.1 Protopterus annectens
AAAAAAAAGGTGGGAAAAAGGAATTTGGTTTAAAAAAAAACTTGATGTAACCAATAAATTCATCTAGCTTTGATCATGAGTCATTCCATAAAATGAAAATGTCATCAAGAAACCTTGTGTACAGTGACCAACTTTGCTTAAACTGGGAATTCAAGACATATTTATCCTTCCATGCCCACATTGCTATGTTTGCATAAAGTGGTGCACATACAGTGCCCATAGCTACTTCTGCTTGTGAAGTTCCCCATCAAAATATACAAAGTTATTGTCAAGCACAAATTCCATGAAATTTGACAAGATCATGAAAATGGAGAAAAGAGATTTTACTGATAGGGTTGACTGTGGTCAGGGATACAGATAATAGGAAAGAGGGGGCTGGAATTTATTGGAGAAAACTGGCAAAGGAATCAAGGTACTGGGAGCAAATAACTAGAAAGGGAAACGTAATAGAATGGGAAGAGGACAAGAATTTATTTGGACTGCAGGTTACAGATTGCTGTCCCTATCAAGGATTGATATCAGAATATAGGCAAAGAGAAAAAATAGGGGCCTCCTAAATGAAAACTAGAACAGAAGCTGCTGTTAAAAAGGAATAATTAGTAAAGCATATAAAATACTGCATGATAATTATAAGAATCAGAGAAGCTTAGAAAGGATTGGGAAGAGAGATTGGATAAGCAATTCACAAAGAGACAATGGGGGGACATATGTATATTTCCCAAATATGCAACAAAGTCTAGAAGATTTAGGATTGTTGTCTGTAAGTGCTTACACAGTTATTTTTATACCTCCAGTAGACTCCAAATAATTTTTCCTCAGGTGGATAGTAAATGTTGGGCGCATGATGGGCAAGAAAGAGGTGGCTGGGAACATGTTTTTTGGAAGTGTGATGAGCTGGCAGAGTTTTGGGATTCCCTGCAAACCACTCTGTCAGAGATGCTGGGTGAGCAGATTGGACTGACTGGGGAGATTTTTTTTTTTTTAGCTATTCTACAGAATCGGAATTGCCTAAACATAGTAAAGCCTTGCCGAGTCTAATTATGGTGGCTGCCAAAAGAGCAATTACTAGAAAATGGAAATCAAAGTCTAGATCAACTTTACTAGAAGTAGTGAATATAGTAGCAGAGATAAAACAACTGGAATTGGGAGATTTAGAAAAGGGAAGGAGCAAACTACATAGGAAAAAATGGGATTGTAGAACAATATATGCAGAGCAGGAACAAGGTTTAAGAGGCAGGATTTGAATGAACTATATAATGCTTAACTGACAATGACTGGATGGTTTATAAGTGATGTATAATGTTGACAACTACAGTTAGATTCAATGGTGTCTGCGATGTAAACTGTTTGCAACTAAAGTGATAACATTTTGTATGTTTTTCATTTAGATAAATGTAAGCTTGCACTTGTCATATGTGTAAATTTAATAAAGATGTTTGAAAAACAAATTATGTAATCCACTGCTGATGCTGAAGAATTTCTAAGCAAGGCTTCTGAAAAACTTTCAAGCCCTTCACCCATGGGAATACATCTGAAGAAATCCATAACATCTATACAGATGAAAAGTGTTCATTCTTGTTTTGTGCTCCTAGGGGTTAATGTCATTTAGGATGGATAAATGCTGGTGTGGGAGACAGATTCCCCATAAAAACCACCAAGATAAGTTGTCTTTTCTTTCTCAGAGCTTCTCATGACCATGTCTTGTTCAATTTGTTAGGCATTCATCCCAAAAACCCTTTGTAGTATACTTTCTTCCCTTTCCTTGTATATTGAGAGCCACCATCTTGTTTTTCATTTATATAAATGTAAGCTTGCATTTGTCATATGTGTACATTTAATAAAGATGTTTGAAAAAAAATATTATGTAATCCACTGCTGATGCTGAAGAATTTCTAAGCAAGGCTTCTGAAAAAATTTCAAGCCCTTCAGCCATGGGAATACATCTGAACAAATCCATAACATCTACACAGATGAAAAGTGTTCATTCTTGTTTTGTACTCCTTGGGGGTTAATGTCATTCAGGAATGGTAAATGCTGGTATGGGAGACAGATTCCCCATAAAAGCCAATACGATAAGTTGTCATTTCTTTCTCAGAGCTTTTCATGACCATGTCTTGTTCAATTTGTTAGGCATTCATCCCAAAAACCTTTTGTAGTAGACTTTCTTCCCTTTCCTTGTATCATGAGGACCACCATCTTAACTCATTCACTCCACTGGAGTTCAGGAAGTTTGCTCTGTAACTTCCAATGGGTGGAGCCTAAGCCTTTAGACAGAGCCAAATTATGTCCTCACATTTCAAACAAATGTTCATATCTCTGGAACCATAAGGGTTATGAAAGAAGTATAAATGACAGATTCTTCAGCATGAACTATTTTTTATAGTGGTGGTATTCTTTAGGTTCTAGATCATAGAGAATGTTATAAGTCACAGTAAACACAATTACATTTATAATATTTTGTAAACAACTAACAATATTTCAGCAACCACTCAAGTTACACACATACTGTCAGAAGCATTCTATTCAACTAGCTGAGAGCTTTCATGTGAAGCTAAGGAGTTCTGTCTGTGTTATTTGGTTGTTGAGATATTTAGAAAAATATGAAAAATGTATCTATATAACTTATCATAAAAACAACAGTTAATATATATTTAATTGCACAGAGGTCAGATATTAATGCAGTTGAGTTTGCCATTGTGTAAGCTTTAAGATGAGATCTTTTAAAAACTTGTACATAGCATGATCTTGGAATTATTGATTCAAATATGACCAAGCAATATTTGACACCTAGAGGCATCAGCAGGAGTTAACTGTAGATGCACCTGGAAGCGTCACTCAGATGTAATGAGTAAAGCTTCTCACTAAAGATACAATGGAAGGAATCTCCTGACCCGAGAGCTAGCTGTTACGGAGGAAGGTGAAAAATTTATGACCAAAATCTTCTGCTTTCCAGGCTCTACAAGGTGTTTCTCCCAAAGTTGTTACAAACCAGGAGGCTCACCCAGCTGTGTTGCTGGATTTCTCTGCTGCGACCGTGTTTGGAGGCTGGCGAGGATCCAGCTGGCAGCATGTCTAAAGTGGCTTTGCAAGCATCCATCTCAGACATTCAGTGGGAACCACTGTTGATTTTTTTCCAAGGGACCTAGGAGAGTTCCTCCATTTTTAATTGGGGAAAGAAGTTTCTACTACTGTTCTCAACCGTCTTCATAGGTCTGAGCCTTCTCAGTTTTTTAGAGGGGCGTTCCCTTAAAAATTAAACAAAAAATTAAACATGTTTCTTCTGCTTCTAGGGATCCACAAAGTGAGTGACAGGCATTTACTCAGGGGTTGTTTACTGCTTTAATGTCCTTAAAGCCTACACAAAGGGTTTTGGTTCCTACTCATCCTTGGTCCTCTACTCCCATTAAAAGGCCTAGAGAACAGGATTCTTCTGAGGATGAGTCAGATTCTGATTATGAATCCCTGACTTATTCTACTCAAATTCCCTCTCCTTTGGACTACGGGTCAGAGGAGGAGGAATCTATTAATCTGCATGTCCCTTTTGGGGAAATTTTCTTTGGGAAAACACTCCCTAGGATGATGTTTTTTTTTTAATTGGGATTGTGCTCAGGTCTTTGATAGCCACAATAGGTACTATGAGTTCCTGGAATCTCCTAAGTCTGCAGCTATTCCTCCTGTTTTGGCTGCTTTGCTGGATGTTTTTTCCAGTGCCTCCCATGTACCTGATTCTCTAACCACTACTCCCAAGAAACCTGACAGTTTTTATAAGGTGCCTGAAGATTGCCATTTTTTATGTAAATGTCCTGCTGCTGACCTCACTAATATCTGTAGCCTCTAATAAGCCATCTCATTTGCTTCCTCAGCCCAAGTTATTGCCTTCTGACAAGGACAGCAGAGCTATGGAAAGGCTGGGTAAGAAGGTTTACATTTCTGCTACCCTAGCGTTTAGGGTTATTAATTATCAGACCCATGTGTCTAGGTATGTGTTGGCTCTTCTTTCTCAGGCCTGCCAACTTATTTCTAGTTTTCCAGACTCTGAGGGTAAAACTTATGTTCTTTCCTAGCTAGGGGCTTCCTCATAAGTCATTCATCATTCTATTAAATGTAGTTATGATGTGGCAGATGCCTCTTCTAGGGCTGCTGTTTTTGGTTCAGTGATGAGGAAGTATTCTTGGGTTAGGCTTCAACCTCTACCTGATGGTATTAAGGCTAAGTTGATGGATGGTCCTTTTGATTCTAAGCTTTTGCTTGGGGAAGCTGCTGCTGCTGATTTGTTTAAGTCCCTTCAGGATAAGGGTAAGACCTTACAGGAGCTTAAACTTGTGTTTGTTTCTACTGTGCCTAAATTTCAGAGAAACTATCCCGCTAAGTCTACCTTTGTTCATAGGCAATCCTATCCTTCTACTAAAGGTAAGACGAGTGGCAAACAGGTTAATTCTGCTAAGACTCTTCAGTTTTCAGGGACTTCAAAGTCCTCCTTTTCAGACAAACCAGGTGCTTATGACTCTCCATCCCTTCCCAGCCACATTCTTCTTCCGCTTTGCCTTTCTCTTTCTTTTCCTGTTTAGCTTCAGATCACTCTGGATTCTTGGGTTCTGTCAATCAATTGTCAGGGGTATTTCATGGTGTGGAAGTTCCAGCCTCCTTTTATAGACATTCCTCAGCCTCCTTGGGAACAACTTACCTTTTTCTCCAAAGGTTCTTCAAAATCTCTTGACTCAGGGTACTATTCAAGAAGTACCTATGTCCCGAAGGGGGATGAGGCTCTACTCCGGACTTCTAGTGCCCAGGAAAGAGGGCACTTGGAGACTGATTCTAGACCTCTCTCATCTAAAGATTTTTCTAAAACTGTCTTCCATTTGGATGTTGTCCCTTCAGATTCTGTTTCCTCTTTTTCTCCCTCAGGACTATATGGTGTCTGGATCTCAAGGATGCTAATCTCCATATTCCAATCCATCCTGTTTTTCAGGAAGCTTTTGCATTTCTCTGTTGCTTCCTGGCATTTGCAGTTCTCTGCTTTGACCTTTGGCCTTTCATCTGCCACAAGGGTGTTCAACAAATGCCTTCCTCCTGTAATTGCTTTTTGCAGGCTGCAACAAATCCAAATATTTCCATACTTGGATGACCTGTTGATTCAGCCATCCTCTCCAAAGACCCTTTTTCAAAATTTTCATTTTGTCATTTCCCTTCTTCAGAGTATGGGGTTCACTAAAATTTCAAAAAGTCTTCTCTGACTCCTTCTCAGGATCATGTTTTTCTGGGTTTCAGGATTCAGATGGTGCCAATGATGGGTTCCCTACCCACTTCAAAGTCTGTAACTCTCATTTCTTTCTTTCACATTCTTCTTCCTCTAGCTCCCATTATTGCCAGGGTGTTTCTGAGAACTCTGGGTTTCATGGCATCTACCATTATAATACTCTCTCTGGCCAAACATCACATGAGGTAGTTTCAGGGCTTTCTGAAGTCAGTGTGGCTTCAACATGACATCCTCTAGACTTTGTAGTTCCTCTTCTTCCTTGTCTCAGACAGGAACTTCACTAGTGGATTTAGCAGTTGTCTCTGAATCCAGGGATCTCTTTTCATCCCACTCTTCCTTCTCAGCAGTTGTTCATAGATGCTTCAGATATGGAATGGGGCCAATATTTGGCTTCCTAAAAGTTCAGGGGGTGTGGTCGCCTCATCAGCAGAAGGAGCACATCAGTGGCAAAGAGATAAGAGCTCTCCTGCTGGCTCTTCAGACCTTTAATTGTCATTTCTCTGCAGGGCCTCTCAAGGTGTTCTATATCAACAAACAGGGAGGAGTGAGCTCTTATCTTTGTCGGTTGGCAGTTCTGGTATGGGATCTTGCTGTCAAGTATCAAGTGACTCTTCAGACAGTTTATGTCCCTTCCGGTCAGAATATTGTGGCAGACACTCTGAGCAGGTCCTTAACTCAGTCCTATGAATTGATGCTTCACAGGGATGGGTTTCTGGACATTATACACCAGTGAGGTACTCCTCAAGTGTATCTTTTTGCCTCCCCTCTGTACAGACAGCTTCCTCTGTTTTCTGCCAGAGTCCCAGATCTTCTGTTGTGGAAGGTGAATACCCTCTCATTTTCTTGGAAGGGAATGTTTCTTTACACATTTTCTCCCCTTCTTCCCATTCTGAAAGTCCTGTTAAAAATTCAACAGGATGCTCCCAATATCTTATTGGTGACTTCTTTTTGGCCACAACAGCACTGGTTCCCTCTTCTTCTGCATTTAGCCAGGGACAATCAGCACAAGTTACCTCACATGGGAATAGACTGTCACAAGACAAGGGCTCTCTCATCCATCCCCACCTGTCCACGCTTCAACTGACACTGTGAGCGTTAGGATTTTGATTCCTTATAGACACCTTTTTTTTCTGAGGATGTGCTGCAAGTTCTGCAGAAGGCCAGGAAACCTACTACTAGGAAATTCTACTTATCCAAATGGAAGAAGTTTTCTATTTGGTGTCTGTCTCGTAAACCTGGACCCACTTACTGTGGATGTTCCTTTGTGTCAGTTGCTTAATGCTGGTTTGGCCTATTCTTCTATTAAGGCCCACTTATCAGCTATCTTTGCTTCTGTGCCTTTTTCTCCTCCTTTGGCTTCTGTATTTGATGTGAAACCATTTCTTAAAGGTGTCCTTAATATTAGACCTCCCAGAAAGCCTGTTCCTCCTCTCTGGGATCTTAATTTAGTTTTGGAGAAGTTGACTCAGGCTCCTTTTGAGACTGCTGCGTCAGCTTACTTGCAACATTGTTCCTGGAAGATTGCTGTTTTGTTAGCTCTTACGCCTGCCAGACAAGTGTCTGAGTTACAGGACTTATGGCTTGTCCTCCTTTTTTGATCTTTCATGAGGACAGTGTCCTTGCGCACTAACCCTTCTTTTATGCCCAAGTGGTTAATGAGCTATTGCTCAATCAATCTATTAATCTGCCTACTTTTTCCCCCTCTCTGAAAACTGACAGTGAGAGGGTGCTGCACAGTTTGGAAGTGCATAGTCAACCCAGGGTTTATTTGGAAAAGACTAAGGCTTGTTAGAAAATCTGATCAGTTATTTGTTTCTTTTCATCCTAGATCTTTGGGACTTGCTGTATCCAAGCAAACTATTTCTTCTTGAATTTCTAAGGCTATTTTTTTTGTTTCACTCTGTATGGCAAGAGCCTTCCCTATTCAGTCAAGGCTCATTCTATTAGAGCTGCAGCTTCTTCTGGTGCTTTTTTCAAGGGCTTAGATGCTAATTATATTCTTGAAGAAGCTACCTGGACTTCTGTAAATACTTTTACTAAGCACTACAAGTTGGATGATATCTCTAGAGCTAGGGCTGGTTTTGCTAGTTTTGTTCTTCATGGAGTTTTAGGGGTCTCTCTATTCCTTCCCCCTCCCTAGTTTCCTCGACCTTTGGCAAAAACGCATTGCCCAAATGAAGGGACCTATACCTCAACACAACTTTTCAAAATTAGATATTTGACTTTTTAACAAAGGCATGCCCTTCCCTCCTCTCCTCCTTCAGAACAATTCACTTCTGGTGCCTGAAACCAGTTGATGATGAACCACTTTGTTGGTTAGGATTGGTTGCCATAGAAACACCCACATTTTCTGTCAACACAGGAGAATGCAGTGTAAATAACTCAGCTTTAGTACTAGTTAGAGTACTGTCAGTTTGATTTACTGCTCTTCCCTGTATTAATAAAGAGGACATTTTTTGCACTGAAGAAATGTGCAGTTTGCAAATATTAACATATTTGTTTAAATTTGCAAATTAATTTTTAAATTTTACTTAAGCTAGGATGTGATTGGTTGTGAAAATTGCCATGTGGGGTATATATATATATATATATATATATATATATATATATATATATATATATATATATATATATATATATATGTGGGGTATATATTTGTAATTGGATTGTTGTTTCAAATGACTCTAATAAAGCCTGGTTTATGAGAAGGTAAAAGCGCTCAGTCATTTGAATTTTAAGTGTATTAAACAGTGAAGCACTTTGGAATGTGGTTTGTGATTTTTTTTTTTATTTTTTAGTCGCGTTATTGTTAATTTGCCTGTTAACAAGTTTTGAGTTTTGTTTTATTAAATAGAAAAAGAAAAAAGCAAACTTATGTTCTTTATTTAGCTACACAAGGACCGAACAGGGGTGACATTCAACCTCTAACTATCATGAGACTTCTCCTTTCTACTTTGCCTTGAGGATTAGGGGGGAAAGGGGAGCTGGACAGCCTGGGTTGAGGGCCAGTTCACAGACCACTTTTAGTATAAAGGAGCAAGAGGATAGTACTATAGGTCTGTCTTAATGAAAAACATTTATAAGATTCTTTACAAACAACAGCCTGCAGTTCTTTCAGTTTTGGCTGTCATTGCTGCTAATGGCAGTGCATTTCATGTCAAGGATATTAATGCCACAGATATACTGGGCTCAAACAGTGTTAAGGTCAGTCTCTCATGAAAATTAAAATCCCCCAGATGGTAACACCTTCCTAGGAAACTTCAGGCACAATATGACCATATAGTACTCAAGGGGAAGCATGCTACTATCACTGAAAAATGAACTTGATAGAAGGTTAAGACAGAACTCCTGCCAAAAGTTCTGCCAAACATCACAATCTAAAACTACTATTAATCTTTTAGGATAATGCCTTTGGATCGGTGCTACAATGAAAAACATTTCCAAACGGCCATGTACAATTTTATTAATTTATTTATTGATTGTGCATTGGCCAGGGTTATAGACGGATAAAGGCTTCACTTCAGACATTGTTCAGGCTCAAATAGCAAGAACATTCCAAAAGTTTTTTTTTTTTTTATTAATCACTAAAAATTTAATAAAGACTTACAGTACATGGCACTTTTCGGCCATGTAACCTGGACCAAAACAACAAAGGCGGAGGTGTGTCCATATTCATTAAGGATATCCACACCTCCAGGCTAGTTGCTCAGCATAATGCATCCGAGGTTATCCAAGTCCAACTAACTCTGGCCAAAACTGCAATCCAAATTGTAGCTTGCTACAGATCCCCCACCATGCCTCAGGATTCCCACTCCTCTTTTCTTGATGTACTGGAAAATATTAGGGTTCAACCAAACACCCTAATAATGGGCGACTTCAACTACCCCACCATTAACTGGGAAAACTACTCATGTACCAAGTCCATATCTCAACGCTTTCTGGAATTCATAAACTCCAATGACCTAGATCAACTTATCCACACCCCCACCAGGGGCAACAATATCCTAGACCTAGTCATTACCAACATGACTGACCGGTGTTCCACACCTGAAGTCAACTCCTCGTTGGTCCAATCCAACCATAAGCTAATCACCCTTGATATCCACATCCTGCCCCCACCCCCTCCCATTAAGGAAACCACAGTAAAAAATTTCTCCAAAGCCTTAGCTAGGTAAAATTTTCTACTATTTGGTCTCCAAGCTTCCCTCTTGACTGCTCACCTGTCTCAAGTACAGGTGTCCAAATGGAAGTAAAGTCTTATCCTCCAAGCTGCTAGTTTAATGTGGGCATATTTGGGTGAAAAATATGAACTGCATAAAAAGGTCTACATGCTGAGGCAGCAGGCGAGGTCTCTTCCTTGTCATTTGCAGCAGATGAGAGAAACACTGGTACCTTGCCCAGAAAGATGCAATCAGGTTAATTGTGGCTCCTCCTCCCTTGCATTCTGAACTACCCCAGGGAGTAAGGGAAAGAAATGCATACAGAAAGACCTCTCCAGTTTGGGCAGAAGGCACCTACAACCCAAGCTTTCTTGCAAAATACTCTGAATCTCAATTTATTCATCCATTTGCAACTCAGAGAAGCACATAGGTCTATGTCCGCTACACCCCACGTTCAACAGGAATACCTTCTTGTTGAGAACCAACTAATGAGGGTCTGAACTGGTTCTGCTCAGCTGGTCTGCAACTGAACTGTACAGCCGTGGTATGTATACCATTGACAGTAGCAGGCTGCTTTACAGTGAATCTCCCAAGTTTGCATGGTTAGCACTTGTATAGCTGATAACAGTGCGTTTTGCCATTTTGTGATGTAAAACATTCTATTGCACTGTTTAACGGAATATTTAAGGTGCATGGTTTCCTGACTTCCTGAAAGCCTGAAGGGCATATCTGACTGCTAGCATTTCTTATAGATTTATGAGCAGCTTGATCTTCAGTCCATTCCTGGAGAAGTGACCCATTAGGCCAGGTGTATAAAGCTTCCTCACCCCCAAGGCCTGATCTGGAGCATCAATGGTGAGGGTCTGATTGGGCATGGTTTGTTGGAAGGGCACACCCTCTTTGTTCAGAGTCCACTGCACCCACCAGCACTACAAAACGGTGTTGGTACAAAGTGGTGTTGGGATTGTCTCCAGGGGTGTGACCTGCTAGTCCCAAGTTGTTTCTAGGTAACACCTGATTTTTTCATATGGAGACTGTCCAGGCCAACAATTACGGCAGTCACTAACAGGTGATCCAACCTGCTTAGCAGCCCAGTTTTTCTGCTACCGTGAAACAAAAAAAAAAAAATCTGTTAGGAATATAACTTCTTCCACTTGCAGGTAGACTTTGCAGATTCTCATGTCTTGCAGTGTAGTGATGAAGACCTAACACCCTCAATTTTGACTTTTACAGGTTCAGTGTAAATTCCATGTTAGTGCTGATAACTTTCCAATATGTAAGATCATAAAACCACAGTCTGCATTATAAAACCAGAAGTTTAATTCACGCCAATAATAACAGACTAAGCAGTAAATTATGATTATTATTATTCCACTGTTGCAAACAACAAATTGGATTCTAAGGACCGACTCCATAGCAGCAGCAGTGGATGCCAAATTAACAGCATCATACCTACATTTGACAGCATATTTTCCCAACTGTAGGTAGATCTGGACTTGCTTCCACAAGATGGCCTTCTATGCCCTTATGCTGCATCCCAACCCCCCCACCCCCACCCCACAGCTTTCCAATATCTACCTGAGGACATGCTCCAGGTACTTAAGGATGTGGGTGGCAGGAAAGGATTGTTGCTAAACTTAAGGAGCCTATATGAAGAAAAACAACCAGCTATCCTACACAGGTATTATACAGGATTTGCAAATTCTATAAAAATACAAATAATGTTGAGGAGTGGGGAAAACAAGAAAAGGCACACATGGAAATGCTTAAAAACAACTTACACATGCCAAGGTTACATTAAGGTGAGGTTCAACAATTAATAGCTAAGGTAGGAAGGGAAGATGCATTATCCATCAACAGGGAGGTCTCTACAAACATCTTGGAAGAAAGCAGTGGTGCCTGTATTGCCCAGAGGGAACATACCCTTAAGACCCTGTATCATACAGCTTTTCCAAGATGACTGCACATTGATCAATAGTTTAATTTCAGCTCTAACAGTGTGAAAAAAAACATAGGTAAGGGCCAGACATTCTACTTGAATTAGTAAAATGCAGTTACTAGCTACTAAGTACACTGCCTGGATGCCAGTAAGAAGAAACTTAAACAGTCTGAAAGAAAATCAACTAGAAAAGGTGAAGAGGAAACAATGGCTTGGAAGAATCCTGCAGCTGTTCAGTAAAAAGCACTTCAAACTCCAGCTTTAGAAAAAGACATAGCCTCTAGTAATTTAGAGGAAAAAATGTGTTCAGAGCGGATTAAAATAAATGAAACATTGAAGAAGTATATCAACTCAAATAAAAGAAAAAATGGAAGAAGCTTTAAACAGCTATTTCGAGGAACTGTTACATCTGCAAAAATCAGAGGTCAAAATAAAGAAAAGCCTGGCTGAATAAGAGCCAGTTCAAAAAATGGTACAGTTAGATGACATGGCACAAAGAGAAAACCTGTGATTTTCTGCTGTACCACAGAAACTGGAAGGAAGAGACCATATTTATTTTATGAAAGGACACAAGTAACTGGACTGATATTCCACAGCAGGATTGTTAACAAAATGGATGGATCATGTTGATGCTCCAAACCTGGCCTTGACAAAGCAGCCAAGACCTGTATTAGTAAAGATGCAATCATACCAGCAGCAAGAGTTGATCCTGACAAAACTGTGGCAGAAGGGCACAGTATTAACATTGGGAGGCAATAGAATGCTTGCGGAAAATGATTATTCACTGTACACCAAGCAGAAAGTACAGTTGTGTACTTACCATAAATGTAAGTGTTCGAGTGTATTCACTGTTGTAGTCATTACAATTGGGTCATCCTGCTTTCAGGCTACCCGCAGTCGGCCCAAATTCCAAAGTCTAGGTCCAGCGTCGGTTGCTGTCGCCTCCTCCCTGACATCAGTGTGCCAGGGGTATAAAAGATGCAGCCAACGCCATTTTCTTCAGTTTTTCTTGCCCCAGATGTCAGGTGCCCCCAAAAGGGTAGGCTAAAAATATGTCAATAAAGCATGCATGCACCAAGGTAAATTTTTCCTTCACCTACAAGCAAATACACCGCATAGGTTGTATAGGATAGAGAAGTACAGATAAGTTCCAGCAAAGATAAGGGGGATGGTGGGAGGGTAACCTGGACTGCAACAGTGAATACAATCGAACATCTACATTTATGGTAAGTACACAACTGTACTATGTTCATCGTGTTTCACTGTTGTAGTCATTACAATTGGGTTGAATCCCAAAGCTAAGGTTGGGAGGCTGGAGCTAAATAGGATTAGAAGCGGCTATGAGGCCCTGCAGAACTGCAGTGGCAAAGCCTGCCCTGGCTTTAGAGTAGAGTGGTAAGTGATAGTGCTTTGTAAAAGTGTGCACTGAACTCCAGGTTGCAGCCTCTAAAATGTCTTTGGTTGGTACTCCTCTGAGGAAGGCTGCTGAAGTGGCTGTTGCTCTGGCTGAATGTGGCTTAATGCCCTTAGGCACTGATTTGTCATATTGTGAATAGCAGAAATGAATGCAGTGACCTATCCACTTTAAAATAATCTGCTACGAGATAGCCTTTCCTTGTGATCCTGCAGCATATGCCACTAGTAATTGCTCAGTCTTTCTGAAAGCTTTGGTTCTGTCCAAACAGAAGCGCAGCTGTCTGTGTATTTTCAAAGAATGCAGACGTCTCTTACCCTTATTCTGTGGGTATGGGTAGAAGGTAGGCAAATGAATAGTTTGGTTAAGGGCCACACTGGACACTACCTTAGGCATAAAAGTCGTGTTTGTCCTCAGAGAAACCCTATCTGGATGGAAAATGATAAAAGGTTCCACAGCCATGAGTGCCTGTAGCTCTGAGACTCATCTTGTAGAGGTTATTGCTAGGAGCAGAGCCGTTTTCCATGATAAAAATTTTATATCAGCTGTAGCGGCTGGCTCAAAAGGAGGCAGCGTGAGTTTTTCCAAGACATAATTGAGGTCCCACGCAGGTATTTGTGATCTTCTTGGGGGCCTTAAGTTTTTGGCTCCTCTGAGGTACTGCCTTAATAAAGGATGAGAAAAAATAGGTGGCTCTGTATTGTAATGAGCTAAAATGGCAGAGGCATGAATCTTAATTGATAAGGATAGGCCTTTGTCCAGCATCTCAGTTAAATATAGCAAAATCTGAGGAATATTTGGTACAGCCGTGTCAATCCCTTGTGCCTGGTTCCAAGCACAGAATCTCTTCCATTTTTCAGCGTAAGATTTTCTGGTACTAGGCCTCCTGGCCTCCAAAATAACACCAATCACCGCTTTAGAGAGAGGTGTGTTTTGAATGACTACATTATCCGCCATGCTGCCAGATTTAAGGTCTCGAGTTGGCTGTGCAGGATCTGATTGTTGTGTTGGGAAAGTAAGTGAGGAATTTGAGGTAATGTCCAGGCTGGGTATTGAGACAAGTTCCTTAGGATTGGGTACCAGTGCTGGCGGAGCAAGTCTGGGGCAATCAGTATCATTTTTGGCTTCTCGTCTGACTTTTAGGAGTACCTTGGGGAAGAGAGGCAGTGGAGTAAAGGCATATACTGTTAAGTTTTTCCAGCTGAAAGATAGAGCATCCACTTTCCATGCTTGCTTGTGATAAGTCCTTGAGCAGAATATCTCTGTAGTTGGCAGTTGTGAGGGGAGGCAAATAGATCTTTGTCCGGGCATCCCCAATTCCTTGTTATCATGCTGAAGACTTGGGGATCCAATTTCCACTTGTGGGGATCCATGAGGTTTCTGCTTAGCTCGTCTGACAGAGTATTTATCTTTCCTGGCAGGAATTGTGCCTGCAGATGTATTTGGTAAGTCAATGCTGTGTCCCACAAAGTCATGGCTAGTCTGCATAGGGGGTAGGAATGAGTGCCTCCCTGCTTGTTTATGTACCACATGACTGTAGTATTGTCCGTCTTTATCAGTAGTTGTTCTGGATGAAGTAGATTTTTGAAGGCTGTCAGGGCATTCTGAACAGCTAGCATCTCTTTTTGGTTAATATGTAGATGCATTTGGCTTGCGGACCATGTGCCCTGAATACATCTTCCTGCCATGTGGGCCCCCCAGGCATAATCTGATGCATCTATTGTTAATATCTGCCTGGCTGTGGGTAAAACAAATGGCTGCCCCTTGTTGTGGTGACAGGCCTTTGCCCACCATCGAAACTCCTGTTGCAGGCAGGGAATGACTGTAATTATTGTTTCCAGGCTGTGGTAATGTTGAGTCCAAACACTTTTTAGAAACTATTGAAGTTTCCTCATATGCAGTCTTGCATATGAAATTAGAAGAATGCAGGATGCCATGAAGCCCAAAGCCTGCAGAATTTTTCTTGCCGATAACTGGGTCTTTGTTGCCAACATTTTGAAATAAGTAGTCAGTTGTCTTTGTTTGTCTGGTGTGAGATAAGCCACCTGGGCAGTTGTATTTAAGCTTGCACCCAGGAATATTATCTCTTGAGAGGATACTAGTTTTGATTTCTTTTCGTTTACTGTGTACCCTAGGCATGTTAGTAATCTTTTTACAAATGCCAGATGCTGTAGTAGAATGTCCTTGTTCTCTGCTTGAATAAGGCAGTCAACCAAGTAAGGATATATCTGTATTCCTCTTTGTCTGCAAAATGCAATTGCTGGAGCCAGAAATTTTGTGAAGACCCTGGGCTCAGTAGATAAGCCAAAGGGCAATGCAGAGAGTTGGTAGTACATTGAGCCAGCTATGAATCTGAGGTATCTTCTGCATGATTGTCTGATTGGGATATGCAGGTATGCCTCTTTTAGGTCTAAAGTCACAAGCCAAGCCTTCTTGCCCAGCATGGGCAGAAGCTGGTGTAGAGTCAACATTTTGAAATTCGCAATATCCAAATGTGTTCAGAATAGATAGGTCCAGTATTGGTCTCCAGGCTTTGTCCTTTCTGGGCACCAAGAACAGTCGATTAAAATCCTTGTCCCTGCTCTTGCTGTGGTACTTGCTGAATGGCCCTCCTGTCCATGAGGGATGACACTTGCTTTTGTAGCTCTGCCCATTGATTTTTTTGGCAGGTCTGGCAAACCGTTTGCCCTTGGCAGGGTGTGAAAGTGAAACCTGTAACCTTGTGACACTATATCCAAGACCCATTTGTCCTGGGTTATTACGTGCCAATTTTGAGAAAAAAGTGCTAGTTTTCCCCCTAAAGGTGCTGCCAAAAGATAAGTGCTTGGTACAGGCAGGGGAAAGTCATTGGGACTCTTTCCTGTATGGCTGTGATTTGTCTTCTCTGCTTTTGGAGGTAGAACTACCCCATAGTTTAGACCTGTATGAGCCTTGGGGCTGGAAATCTGCCTCTAGGGTGTCTGTATCTGCCTCTTTGTGGCCTGTCTGACACTGGAAAGGACCAATTCTTTGTAGGCCAATGCCTGCTAAATCTTGGAGGCTGAACCTGTAAGAAATCCTTGACTGTTTGCATAGATTTAGCTTTGTCCTCCATTTTCTTCAACACCTCTTCTGCTTTAACATCAAACAAGGTATCATGCTGTAATGGAGCATCTAATAATTTTGCTTTAACATGATCAGGCAGATTATGTTCCTAAAGCATGCCTCCTAATGACAGAACCCGTAACAGCAGCCCTGCAGGTGGCCTCCAGAGAATCAAAACCACATTGCAAAGTATGCTTTCCCACTTGTTCAGCTGCAGGCAATAAATCCTGCATTTCTTTGTTTTCTGCACATTCAGAATTTATCAACATTTTCTGTTGTTGTTGTGTCTTTTAGCTTTTCCCGGTTAGGGGTTGCCACAGCGGAACTCCGGTCCGCTAATGATTGGTAGTTGATTTTTACATGCCGAGTTACCAGCCCTGATGCACAACCTTCAACGAAGGTACGCCCATTCATGCATGTCTCCACGCAGAAGACGCTCTAGCTGAGAATCGAACCGGACAACGTCTTACTGTGAGGCGACAATTTCTGCTTAAGTAGTGACATAACATATTGCTGATATTTAAGCATATGAAACTGACAATTTAAAGCCCTTATAGCCAAGGTAGAAGAAGTGTAAATCTTTTTTCCCCATCCGTCCACTGCCCTAGAATCCCTGTCAGCGGGGGTAGGGTTTTTTGCAGTGGAAGCCTTGACCCCTTTGAGACCCTGTGAGATAGTTTCTGGGTCAGCAGCAGGGTTCTTAAAAAGAAATTTATGTGAATCAGGAACCCTGTAGTATCTTTCTGGCTTAATAGGAGCTGGAGGTAAAGAGTCAGGAGTCAGACTGGACTCTGAACATCATCTACAATGTCTAACACAGGTGGAATAGCAAGGGGCCTGTGTTGAGGTAGTAAAATGAAGTCTCTGAGCCTTTTCTTAGATTCTGAATAATCTTGGCTCTCCCAGTGGAAATGTTCCCTCATGGTATGCAGAGTTTCCCCAAAAGAATAATCCTCAGGAGGAGAGGCTGAAGGGATAGATTCTTCAGCATCAGAATCCTCATAGGGAGGAAGAGAGTATTCCTGATCAGAAGAGGAATCAGAAGAAATGGAAATCTGATCTGAAGATTCATATTCTGTCTCTTGCCTAGGCCTCTTATCAGGAGGGGGATGGGAACCCCTGATAAAAGGAGGCCTGTCCATCAGGCTGTTGTACTTGTTTCTTTGTCTTTAAAGGTGCTTTAGTCTTTGAAGCTGAAGTCGTTTTAACATATAACTGTGTAGGCCTGAAAATACCCTCAGAAGCCGATGCCTGCTCAGCCACTCCGGACCCATCTGAGGGAATAGTTTCCGAGGTTCCAATACCTTGAGTTTCCAGCGGCCTAGTCGGCACCAAGTGGGAGTCGGAAGCGGCCTGTGGCTCTAAAGTAGCGGGCGTAAGGGGCTGCGAAAGCACCTCACTGAGAACCGGCGACTGGCTTAGAATAAGCCTCGTCGTCAGTTTTGGATCTCGGATGCCTGTCCTTTTCTTTGCGTTTCTTTTCAATTGCGGTAGTCGGATGGCTATCCGATGACATAGTGTAATTAAATCTTCTGCCAAAATAGTGAAATGCAAAATCATACCGATGCTTAATAGTGCGCTGGTTAAATCTAGTACAAAACCGACAATTAGCAACGTCGTGATCAGGGCCTAGGCAAGGAATACAGTAAGAACGGAAGTCCTTATGAGGTATTTGCTTCCCACAAGAAATACAATTATTAACTTTTTCTGACATCGGTCTGGAGCAAGAACCCCAACGGGGTACTTAGCTTTTAATGAAGACTTTGGATCTGAAATTTGAACACGAAAATCTCAGGAGTCGGCCGACCGGCACTTCCGAACTGCTTTTGCTTCAGGCACCGCGCGCCAAGAAAGTCTGAAGAAAATGGCGTCGGCTGCATCTTTTATACCCCTGGCGCACTGACATCAGGGAGGAGGCGACAGCAACCGACGCCGGACCTAGACTTTGGAATTTGGGCCGACTGCGTGTAGCCTGCCAGCAGGATGACTCAGTTGTAATGACTGCAACAGTGAAACACGTGAAACAAATTTATCATGGCAATCAGGGACTATTGAGAGGCAGGTGTGAGATGCAAGCTGTTGTATCCATCTGTCTTCACAATATTTTTTCTGTGAGGATCAAAGTCATTATTTGATACAGAGCAGACTAAGGGGAAAATACAGAAGTTTGTCCAACAAAAAGTATGCCATCAAACAGAAGGGGACTCTGCTTCTTATTATTCTCATAATAAAGTTCACAGAGTGTCTTTGCCAGTGAAACACTTTCCAATGTTCCAAAGGAAAATGCTTGAGAGACAGAAAAAAAAAGCACAGGAATTATCCAGAAGAATCAGGAGTACCTTAGACAAAAGCAGGTGTCTGGGGTTGGGAGACTGAGATGAACAGGAAGAAAACAAGCAATACTGAAATTAGTGAATAAATGTGAAACTATAAATCATCAATCACATTTTTGAAATATGCTTTACAAGAAAAACTGTCTGAGAAAATTGATTTTTGTTGACTTTGCTAAACTTGGGGGACTGACAAGCCTACACTCTACTTCATGTCATTAATGTTTAGAAGAACACTAAAAGAAGCAAAAAAAAGTAACTGCAAGTAAAACAATTTTTGTTCTTAACATTATTTGCATAAAATAATAGCAGTACATCCAGAAGAGAAATACTTCGCAATATAAATTGCACGTTATATACTAAAGTATTTTCAGTGATTGTTTTAACTGATAAAGACACTAAAATAAACATGCTTTTTTCTTTAGTTTAAAGAAATGTAGGCATTACAACATTAAAAGATAAGACAGGCTGGACAAAAGCATACCTAAGATAACAGCTTGTAACCTTGGGCTGTTGGGATGGGTGATACACTAATGGAATATACTGCTACTAACAAAAAAGACATGCACTGACCAAGCATTCAGATGAAATAACAGAAATCTAGCTGAATGAGAGGGGAAATGACAAAAAAACTTACTGAATGTGAAGTGATTCCAGAGGAATTACATCAAACAAACAAAAAAATACACTGAAAGACTGCCTACACGGGAAAACAAAGATTCAATGCAATTCCTGAAAAGCTGGAAGGTGCTATAACTAATTGGTATCCACTTGGGCAAAGCACACAGGGGATCATACCTTGTTCCCTAGTTAAGAAGTGGACCTTTACCCATCTTATTAAAGCTCCAGATGTAACAACAAAATGAGTAAATCATGGTTAAGTTATGGCAATTTACAGATACGTGAGATGAGAACATATTTGGACCATGATTATTCTGAGTTAACCATGCAGAAACAAAGTAATTTCCTACATAAGAAAGTGTGGAGAAATGAATCTAAATTGTTATTTACAATACCTAGGAATCTTAAAAATCCTCTTTACTTCAGAAGAAAAACATACAAGCATCCAGATCTGGCTTTGGAAGATTTACTAAATATCTAGGAGGGAGACAGAGAACAAAAGTGAAAGGCATCCTGAGACTCTGGCTTCAATAAGCAAAAATAGACATCAGAAATCTACCCAGGATAGAAAAACAGTTGAGCATTTTTCTGCCTTCCAAAAGGATTTGTAAGACAGACAGGAAGACATACAGAAGCAATCTAAGTAAATACAAACTGCACTGCAATTCGACCGAAGCCTGGAGCTGAATGGATTAAAGAGCAGTCAAGATTATAACTAGAAGTTGTAAGAAGGAAAAGTAGTGTGGATAAAAGCATGACAGAAAAAGTATACCCATGTGGTGTGGAGCCTGCAAAACAGGAGGCTGCTATTGACGTAGTTGACCTGCATATAGCTAGTAAAAGTAACCTTTGCAAATATGCTTTCTTTTTTGTTATAGGGAATGGAAATATTAAAACTGCATTAAAAACAGAGACAGACATTATAAGCAGCAGATTATATTACCAAGACTTGCTAACTTAGAAAAGGCAAGAGGCAGAAAATGTATTGGCAGAAGTGAAATACATGCAAGGGTACATGACTGGTTTACAGCAAGGTATCCCAATAGTAGCTGGGGAATGGAATCTGCTGTGTTTCACAGATGTCTCAGGAAGCCCAAGAAGAAAAAAATACTTTAAGGGAAGGAAAATATCTGAATAAATATCTTAAGGTGTTTGGGTTGGTGGATGTCACGTATAAAGGAAAAGAACAAAATGAGTTTGCCTATTATTCCTCCAAAGTGTACAAAACGGGTCTAGAGTGTAGAGGGTATACAACCAAAAAGCATATTAGCTTTGTTCCGAGCAGTAATACACAACCTACATTAATTGTGGACCATACAGATGCTCCAGTCCATTATAGGGAGATTAAATTCAGAGTAGAGAATGCAATGATCTGAGGTTAAGGAGTTGATGCTAGAAATTACAAGCAGCACAATCTCAGGAAAAGCTGGCTGTGTTCATAAATCTTGCAAATTTAAAGGTCAGATTGAGAGCAAGACAAAGACAGAGGAAGAGAGAGAGAGAGATTACAGAGGTATTTGGTTTATTTGAAAGCATTCCATGTTTTCCCAGGTTACAAAATAAATGAGTTACACAAAATCACTAGTGTTAAATTATACACCAATGCATGAAGTGGAGCAGGGACACACATCTGTTGGGTCATGAAAACAGTAGTACCTTGGGGTTTGGATAATGAAAGAAATAGAAAAGCAGCTAAGGAAATGGAACAATAAAAGAAAATAAAATAGTGGGAACTGATAATAATGCATTACGTATAACATACAAGCAAAAAGTGCGTTTCTAGTACCGCCAATCTTATATGTAGGACAATAATACTTTTTCTAACCTGATGAGAAGTTATGGGATACAATACACAAAGTAGAACAAGGCTATTTTGGGAAAATACACTCACAAAATTAATGGATGGCATTAAATAAAGATCAAGGTTCTAGGAATAAATATGGTGGGGTGGGGCTATGATTTGGAAAACACACAAGTCTGTCGGCCTTCAGACCAGAGATCGGTTGTTATATTTAGATTTGGTGGCAGTACTGAAAAAGACTAACAGGTAAATCCCCTACCATACCTCTCAATTGTACAGATTTTCGCAGACTGCTCAGATTTTTGCCTCATATTTTCAGTCCATTTTTTCATAAAATTGTGGTTTTCTGAGAAATTAGTAGCAAATCATTAAAGACTGAAGTTAGAAAATAATGACAGACATTTGAGTTTCAGACTTCATACCCTTGAGAAAATTCATGATAATACAAAACCTCTTATTCTATCAACTTTATAAGTTTGTAAGAGCATTATTTAAATTTTGTCCCTATTTTTGGGCCTTTGTCCCACTTTTATTTATGGCTTTGTCCAGATTTCTTGCTCTAAGAAGTTGAGAGGTATGTCCCCTACACAATTATGAGGGAAATTCAGACAAAATAAGGGAATATTGGGAAGAAGGAAAGACAAAAAATACAGTACAGCAAAATGGAAAATTCTGTCTAGCCCCAGATATGCCACCAAACTAAGAAAGTTTAGAATCTTTGCATGGAACTCCCTAGACATACATTTTTGTAATCAACTAGGTGTGTAAAACCATGTTTCCACAACACATTGCTGGAATTTAAATAAGCTATACAGTAGACAAGATTTGTAGTGAGGGAAGAAAGTACTTTGAAAAAGGAAATGGTGTTTCTATGTTGGGAAAGCGAAATGGAGGAGCTTAGTTATTGTAAAACACTGATGGCTTTAACAATATTAGTGGCAAAGAAATGTATTACCAAACAATGGAAATCAAAACCTATACGTGTGAACAAATAGAACTTATGGGGCAGATATTTCCAGTACTACAATGATCAAGAACAAGAGGTTTAGAATAAGATATGCCAGTAGACTGAAATTCCTTTAAGAAAGATGACGGGAATCTGCATAACTATTTAGTCAGTCAGATTAAGTTGTTAAATATAAACAAACAGTTATACACTGCTCTATACAACAATAGAATGTTTGTTGTAAATATGTTGCATGTGAATTTATGATCAAAATAAATGCATTAAATTAATTTGTGTATATAAATATCATTAAATAACTTGCAATTTCAAGTTTGGGGTGGAGCCTATACAATTAAACTAGAAAGTTTTTTTTTTTTTAAGAGAACATTAGCTGGTGAATGTAAAATCAAGTGCCAAAACTCACTAAATAAAACTAACATACAGCACACTATAAAAATAAAAGAAAAATAAAATGAATAGAGCAAATTGATTAGGCAGCTGAGTTTAAACGCTTGTCATGAGCCAGGCATTAATATAGTTGTGTTAAATCTTACCATAACAGTAGATGTCCTTCTCTTCACTGCTGCAGTATTCTTTACAATAGCAATCCCTCGCCAAGGGCAGCCCAACGTCCAACCAGAACATCAAAGCTACCAAAGCCTTTTAGTTGTAAAAGGTACGCCATATATCACATAGACGCTTCCGCACACAGTGCAGAGCATAAAGGTGACATCAGGATGTACCATTCCCAGAAGTGAAAAGCCCCAGTGGGAATGACAGTTCATAGGTTCATACTAGGCTATCTGCCCTAGGGCATTTATAAGCCTAGCCAGAATGTGTTTGGCTTTCGCCACCCATTTTAAATTTATTTTGCTATGCCCTTTTTCGAGGTTAGTATACTGTGCCTCTGTCTAACAGTGACACAGAAGTGATACCCGGGGTAAACCTATGATCTCCCATCCACTCATCAAGATTCCTCTTGAAGAGAGTCAATGAGGGACTCTGCCTAACCTGGACTGGGATTTTATTCCAGAGTGAAGGGAGCCTCTGGGTCATGAATCTGTCCCTCCAGCATGTCCTATTTATTTCAGTGCTGAGGTTCAAGTCTCGAGCGTAGCTCGATGGGATTTGGATTTTCTGAGGTGCAGCATGTCCATTAATTCCGGGTTGGGCATGGCTTTATACATCAGGCACAGATCGCCTCTGAACAGGCAGTATGCCACTGAGTAGAGCTGGAGTTTCTTTAACCGGGCAGCATATGGCATCTGTTTGAGCCCTTTGATCCTCTTGGTGAGGTACTTTTGGGGTGTTTCCAGTTGCTGCAGGTGTCTGGTAAGGTATATCCCAAAAGGGGCATTGTACTCAATTATGGGCCTGATGAGGGATGAGTAAAGAAGCACAATGACCTCCCCTGATCTAGATGTGAATCCCTTCATGATTAGGTGGGCTATATAAAATGTTTTTCTAACCACTTTGGCCACGTGGTTGTCAAATGAGAGATTGCTATCAACTTGGGTCCCCAGGTCCCTAATTACTTCTTCTGCATTTAATGGATTACCACCTATGTGGTAATTTGTGGGCACTTTGTTTTTGCCAAAGGGGATGACTATACACTTTTTGGCATTTAGCTTGAGGCCATGGCTCTGGCACCAGTTGTCTGTTTCTATGAGGCCCTTTTGGAGGATGCTTGTGTCGGCTGGAGAGTCGATTATGGCACCCAGTTTGCAGTCATCTGCGAACTTGGTCAGCCACAGTCCTTCCGTATTGGCCTGTACCTCCAAGAAATATATACCAAACAAGAGAGGTCCCAGGACTGAGCCTTGTGGGACACCACTTGTAACTGGTTTGGAGTCTGACATGGCTCCAGCAATTCTAACCATGTGGGTTCTGTCCTTGAGCCAGTTTGCAATCCATCTAGTGACATAGGGGTTTATATTTAAGCTGGTGAGCTTATCTATAATGCCCGAGTGGGGTATTGTATCGAAGGCTTTTGCGAGGTCCAGGTAGGCTGTGTGGACCACCTTCCCCTCGTCAATGGCCTTGGTGACGGTTTCAAAGAAATCAACCAGGTTTAAGAGGCAGGATCTGCCCTTAACAAAGCCAAACTGGGTAGGATCCAGTGTCTGTAGGTCCCCAATATCTTTACTTATGAGGTCCATGATGATCCTTTCCATAGCTTTGCAGACCAAGCTAGTCAGGCTTATGGTGCAACAATTTCCAGGATCCGTTGAGGCACCACCTTTATGGAGAGGGACCACTGTTCCTGTACTCCACTCTTTGGGCACATATCCTGTAGTAAGGCTGAGATTGAACAGTAGTTTTATGTTTGGGTTTAGCTCTTCTTGGAGTTAATGTAGGACGCAGCCCGGGACACCATCTGGTCCCATTGATGCTGTGTTTTTTGCTTTGGAGAGGGCGGCTCTTACCTGAGCATCTGAGATGTCAGGGGGGCAGCACTCTGATGGGACAGATATTTGCCCTTTTGGTGGGGAGGGGAGTTTGCGCTGAACCTGTCAGCTAGGATGTTGGCAATGTCTGTGGGTTCAGTGTATTTTTTTGTCATTTTGGACTAATTCTGAGCATATCTGCGAATTACCACCCAGGTTCCTAACATAACTAAAGAAAGCCTTGTGATTATCCTTAGTGTCCTGTGCAATTTTTCTCGAAGCTGGCCTTAGAGAATTTTATGAGTGCCCGTAGTTTTTTGCTAATACTGATCAGTGATGCCTTTGGGATTTTGCTCTATCATTTAGTAGCTTCCTCCTTCTATTGTATAGTTTGTTTATGGCTGGGGTCCACCAGGCAGGACGTCTGCCTTTGGAGGATTGGGTCTTGGTTTTATTTGGGATTGCATGATCCATGCATTCCTGAAGGTGTTCATAGAATGCGTTTATAAAGGATTCTGCGGTCTGGGCCATATTTCTCACCGGCCTCGGTGCTTTGAAGGATTCCACCTCGGTTTTGAGGAGTGTGAAATTCGCTTTAGAGAAGTTTTTCACTGTGGTTTTCTGGGCAGGGGGTGGGGTCAGGATGTGAATATCTAGTGAGATTAGTTTATGGTCTGATCTTGCCAGTGAGGGATACACTTCTGGTCTGGAGCATAGAGTCCCCATGTTGGTGATGATCAGGTCCAGTATGTTTTCCCCTCTTGTGGGAGTGGTAACAAGTTGTTCCATAGCATTTGAGTTTATAAATTCTAGGAACCTTTGGGCTAGGGTGTTGGAGCTAGAGTAATGCTCCCAGTCTATGTTTGGGTAGTTGAAGTCACCCAATATAATGGTGTTTGGAGAGACCTTCATATTTTCCAGTGTTCTCAGAAAGGCCGAGTGGGGTTCCTGGGTTTGGGAGGGTGGTCTGTAGCAGGCTATAAACTGGAAGGCAGTTTTACCCATTGTTAGTTACACATGGATAGTCTCTGATGCTTTGTGCTTTGCCACCAACCTGGAGGTGTGGGCATCTTTGATGAATATCGATACTCCCCCTCCTTTTGTGGTTTGGTCCAAGTTTTGGGGCCGAAAAGCATGGTATGAGGTATAACCTGGTAGTGCTGGGGTGCTCTTGGGAGCCCTAAACCAGGTTTCTGTTACTGCACAGATATCAATGTTCTCCATGCTAAGGAGAGTTTCGAGTGCGTGCATCTTGAGGTTTAGACTTTTGGCGTTGAGTAGCATTACTCTTAGTTTCTTATCCCTTGTGATACCTATGGAGGTGGGTTTGTCTTTTGAGCCTTGCCTAAAAAAGGCACTATGGGGGTAGCAAGAGCCTTTGCCAATATCCGAAAGCCCAGGGGTGACAGGTGCAAGCCATCCCTAGCGAAGCATCGTGGCTTGTCGAGCATATCATCCCAAGCTGACAGGCATTGGATCCCCTTTGAATGACGCCAGTACTTAAGCCAATTGTTGAAATTGATCATCTTGTCTTCATATTGTGGCATCATTCTTGGTGAGGGTAAGATGCTACTCAATGTCAGGGTCATACCGGCCTGGGCTACATGCTCAGAGAGTTCCTTTATGTCTCTTTTCATGTAGTCCAGGGAGGTACATCTCAGGTCATTCACACCAGCATGGACAATGACTGAGTCATATTTGTACTTGCCTTGGAGTGACCTGAGTGCTTGTGTTATGTGGCGGATCCTAGCGCCGACAGGCTGCTCACCGTGACCCTCTCCTTGTTCAGCCTGGTGAGCGGGACGTCAGTGTGCCTGACGATAGAGTCACCTATTACAAGTGTATCAGGTGTGTTGTTTAGTCTTAAGGGCTGTGACTGCTCGGCACACTGGCTTTGTGAGATATGTGTTGCACGTGTTTTGTTTTGGGGTAGCGGTTGCTTGGGTGTCTGCTTTGGAGGTCTCTGCTGCTTAGGCAGATTTTATTTAGAGCCTCCGAGTATGTTTTTGTGTGATTATGTGTTTGGTTTGCTGTCGTGGTAGGTCTATGTGAGACTGGAATTGTAGTGAGTGTGGTTTCCTTCTCCCCCTGACTGGTTATGCCAGTACTGAGTTGAGAGAGCTTAGCCTCCAGTTTGGCTATATGGTTGCATCTCTCACATGTTTTGGAATTTGTTGGGAGGAGGAGAGGGTTGTCTGTGTACGTGAGGCTGTTGTAACATTGCCTCAAGATTCCCAGATTCACCAGCTGGACCGGAGAGGAGATTGACAACTGAACTTTGGACATGCTAGAATAATATTGGGAATTCCTTAATAATTGAAAACAAGGGCCAGTGGGGAGTGAGGGTGTAGTGCTTTTAATTTTTATTGCTGACTTATATAATTGCTTTAGTGAGCAAGTGCCAGGTAACTTAACTGCAATGTGTTACAGGTAACTTAAATGCAAAAATGACAAACAGTAACTTTCTTTCAAGTGAAACAAGGAAATAAGTACAGTAAGCAATGCAGATATCACTAATGATCCACAGAAGCGCTGAGAAGCCGCGTATTCGGTGGAATTAGCGTTCCAGGGAAATAACAAGCAAACAAACAACAAGCATATAAACAAAGCTAGATTCAGCAGGTCTGGATCTAGTCTATGCTATAGCAAACAAGGTGTACCAATTTCAGTAAGATACAGTTCAAATATTCAGGCACTATAAACCTTTAACCAGAAATTCCCAGCTCAGAAGGGCAGAGTCCAGCCTCTTCTCCCACAAGAGTGCAGACCACGAACCTTCTTAATGTAAAATAACCGGCCTGAAGCCCAAGTGCTTAAACCAGAACTAATACACTTTAAGAATAACAGACACTGGGCTCTCAATCAGCAGTTCCCAACTTAGAAGGATGAAAGCTACCTGTCCTGCCACCACAGTGCATGCCACAAACCTTCCTAATGTAAAACAACTGGTCTGAAGCCCAAGTGCTTAATCCAAAAGACTTAGAATGATAGCTACACTTTAATCAAGTTACTACCAAGCAGTAATAAATACAATTTAATACTTTAAAGAATGCCTGGATTAGTGCTCAAGTTACACAAACAAAGCTAGATCCAGCAGGCCCGAATCCAGTCTATGCCACAGCAAACAAGGCGCACCAACTTCAGTAAGAAGCAGTTCAGATATGCATGCACTATAAGCCTTTAACCAGAAATTCCCAGCTCAGAAGGGCAGAGTCCAGCCTCTCCTCCCACAAGAGTGCAGACCACGAACCCTCTTAATGTAAAATAACTGGCCTTAAAGCCCAAGTGCTTAAACCAGAATTAATACACTTTTAGAATAACAAGACACTGAGCCCTCAATCAGCAGTTCCCAACCTAGAAGGATGTAAGCTATCTGTTCTGCCACTACAGTGCAGACCACAAACCCTCTCAGTGCAAAACAACTGGTCCGAAGCCCAAGTGTTTAAACCAAAAGGCTTAGAATGAGTTACACCAAGCAGTAATAAATACAATTGAGTACTTTTAAGATAATGCAAAAGTAAAATAAAGAAGGTAGAAACACAAGTACAGTAAAAGCAGATGAATTTTTTTTTTTCTGAACAAGTGCCGAGATCAAAGAAACAGATGTGAGTGCTGAAACTAGAAAACTGGCTAGTTATAAGAAAAAAAACTAAGCTAGAAGGCTTCCCTCCAACACAGAAGGGCTTGGGGGCTCAGAAGCCTACAAATAGTCTATACCACTTAACAGGAAAGGCAGGAAACAAGCTTAAATTTTTTTTTCTGTTTCCCAGATGCTCTCTTTGTACACAGTAGGAGTGCCTGAAATCAGAATATGATCTCACTGCACTCAGTTGAGCGAGTAAATGATATGGGCCCAGAAGGAGTATCCAAACATAAATTTACAAGAGGGGCGGGCAGTTTCAAGGCCACTAAGATTAACACCAAAACAAAAACAGGGAGGGTGGGTGGGACTAACTGAAGAGCAGAGTCAAAACTTCCAGTTCAGTTAATATTCCTGCAACACAGTTAAAATCAATTTAAATACTGTATGTTTTGAAAAAAAAGTGCAGATAAAGGTACTTAAATTCTCTTATACGTCCAGTTGAATACAGCAAGTTCTTACCCGGCCAAAGCTGAGGTTTTAAGCAGAAAATATTTCACACTGTACCACTTAAATAGGCAAGGACAGGAAATCAAAGAATGTGGCTACCCCCACACCTGTAATTACTAGCAAATAACAAAATTCAGCAAACACTGACTAACTTCCAGTTCAGTTAATATTCCTGCAACACAGTTAAAATCAATTTAAATACTGTATTTTTTGAAAAGAAAAAGTGCAGATAAAGGTACTTAAATTCTCTTATACGTCCAGTTGAATACAGCAAGTTCTTAGCCGGCCAAAGCTGAGGTTTTTAAGCAGAAAATATTTCACACTGTACCACTTAAATAGGCAAGGATATTTCAATGATAAGAGCAAGTAACAAGAACAACCAGAAGGAAAAAGGACCAGGGGTTGGAGGAAGGGAGTGACTACTGCAACAGTGAAGAGAAGGACACCTACTGTTATGGTAAGATTTTACATAAATTAACTATGTCCTTCCATATCACTGTTTCAGTATTCCTTACAATAGGGAGACAGCAAAAGCATACGAAGACTGGGAGGAGGAAGGGCTAGCAGAGCCCTCTCGGAAGCCATGGAGAATGGCCCTGGCAAACCCAGCTCAGACCCTACAAATCACATCCAACTTATAGTGCTTAGAAGTCCAGGTTGCTGCCTCAAGAATAGGATTAGTATCCAGACCCTTGAAAAAAGCATTAGAAGAAGCCACTGCTCTAGTGGAATGAACCTTAACAGAAGGAAGACTCTTCCCATGAAAGGAACAGCAAAGAGAAATGGCTTTAGATATCCAAGAAGAAATCGTTTGCTTGGAAACAGCAAAACCTAAATACTTACGATGAAAAGAAATAAAAAGCTGTTCATATTTACAAAAAGCTTTAGTCTTATCCAAATAATATCGTTATCCATGCAAATCCAAGGTGTGCAAAACTTTCTCACCAGCGGACTGCAGAGAAGGAAAAAAGTGGGCAAATGAATACACTGATTAAGAGACGACTCATTTACCACCTTGGGCATAAAAGGAGGATTAGTACGAAGGGACATACTGTCGTTATGAAAAATTAAAAAAGGGGAAAAAGCCATAAGGTCTTGCAGCTCAGACACCCATCTGGCAGAAGTAAGGGCCAAAAGAAGAACAGTCTTCCAAGAATAACACTGTGAAGAAGCTGAAACAGCAGGTTCAAAAGGAGCCTGAATCAATTTTTGTAAAACAAAATTAAGTTCCCAGGAAGGAGGGGTGGGCTTCCTGGGAAGCCTAATGTGAAGGACACCTTTAAGAAACTGTTTGTACTCAAATCTAGAGGCTAAAGGGGGAGTCAAAGGCAGACAAACAGAGATAGCAGATGGTGGGTCTTAACAGAAGAATAGGCCAACCCAGCATCGAGCAATTCACATGAAAAAGAGAGAACCAAAGGAACATCTACAGTAAGTGGATCCAGGTTATGGGGAAGACACCAAACAGAAAATGTCTTCCATTTGGATAAGTAAGATTTCCTAGTAGTGGGTTTCTGGCCTCCTGCAGGATCCAAAGCACATCCCCAGAAAAAAGGTGCCTGTAGGGGATCAAAACCCTATCACCCACAATGTCAGTTGAACAGTGGACATGCATGGATGGATGAGAGATCCCTTGTCTTATTTGAGTAGGTCTACCCTGTTAGGTAACTTGTGATGACTGCTCTTGGCAAGATGCAGAAGAAGGAAACAGTGCTGTCTGGGCTAAAAGGGAGTCACCAGCAAGATTTTGGGAGCATCCTGTTTTAACTTGAACAGGACTTTTGGAATGAGAAAACAGCATGGAAGGCATAAAGAAACATCCCCTTCCAAGAAAAAGAGATGGGTGTCCACCTTCCAGACCAGAGGGCATGGGACTCTGCCATAAAATAGAAGAAGATGTCTGTTCAGAGGGGAGGCAAACATCTCTAATTGAGGAGTACCCCACTAGTGGACAATATCCAGAAACACATCCCTGTGAAGCATCCACTTGTGGGATAGTGTTATGGACCTGTTGAGAGAATCTGACACCATGTTCTGATCAGAGAGAATGTAAACTGCCTGAAGGGCCACCTGATACTGAATAGCTAGCTCCCAAACCCGAAAGGCTAAGCTGTATAGGAGATAAGACATTGTTTCCCCCTTGCTTGTTGACATACTACATCACTGTGTTACTGTCTGGGAGAATCTTCAGGGACCCTGGAATAAAAAGAGGATGAAAAGACTAAAGACTCAGCAGAAGAGCTGTCATCTCTTTGACACTGATGTGGTCTTTCTTTTGTCAAAGCAACCAAAGGCCCTGTACACCTTCAGAGGGCCAAAGGAGGACCCCCCCATCCCACATCCAAGCCATGTGTGAAAAGTTCCTGAGAGGGGATAGGAGGTTGAAAAGGGAAGCCCTGGGTTGAGGGACAACTGATGAATCCACCACTTCCAGTTCCAGCTTGAGGCATGGAAGTAAAGGGACTAGAAATTTCAAAGGATGAGAATGTTGACGCCAAACTGACTTTAGAAACCACTGAAGTTTGATCATGTGGAACTTGGCTACATGTGGTGAAAGCCATGTAACCAAGAGCCCTCAGAAATTCTCAGGCTGTGACTGAAGCCAGAGAAGAAGGGATTGAAAGAAAGCAATGAGAGTTAAGGCCTTGGGAGGAGGCAGGGTTGCCAGCACTGAAACAGTCTGGATCCAGCAACACAGAAAAAACTATGATCCTGAGAAGGAGTTAGGAATGACTTCTGGAAATTTACAGTAAACCCCAGGCTTTGCAGGAGAGATGTGGTAAAGTGTAGATGCTGAAGTAAGATCTCTTGAGAACAGGCCTGAATAAGCAGGGCGTTCAGGTAGGGAAAGACCTGTAGATCCCACTTAGCCTGCAGAAAGTAATCCAGCAGTGAGGCATTTGGTGAAGATTCTTGGGGCAGTAAAGAGGCCAAAGGGCAAAGCAGAGAACTGAAAATGCCAGGATGCAACAGAGAAATGTAAAAACTTCCTGAAAAGGGGATGAATAGGAATGTTTACATAAACATCCCCAAGACCCAAGGAAACTAGAAAAGCCTGAGGAAGAAGAAGAGGAAATAAGGTTTGAAGAGATGGCATCCAAAAGGAAGGGACCTTCAAAAAAAGATGCTTAGGTGAGAAAGATCCAGAATGGGTCTCCAGGTGCCTGTATTTCCTGGGGAACAAGAACATTCTGCAGTAAAATCCCTTCCCCCTCTGAGTTGAAACTTCTCAAATTGTTACTTGAGCCAACAGTCCCTTAAGCACCTCCGAAGAAAAAGGCAGTTTGTCCTGCGGAGGCTGAGGAATACTCAAAAAGGGGGGAAGAAATTTGCAAACCACGTAATAACCATGGTGAATTATGGAAAGAACCCAGAAATCTTGGGTGACTTTTACCCAAATGGGAAGGGTCAGGTAAAGACACAGAGAAAGAAGAATGTGGCTGAGAACAGCTTAGTCAGACAGCATCTGGTTTGTCAGGAAAAGGGGCTCCTGAGTAGGAGGAGTTTGGGTAGCTTTAGCAGGGGGAGCTCTTCTACCACCCTTTTTACCTTTGGGGAGAGGGCGAGACTGTCTGCAAACAAAGGCAGGCTTATTTGGATAATAACCTCTGAAACTTGGGCACAGGGGATACAAAAATATGCTTCAACTCCTGTAAGGCCTTGCCTTTTTCTTGCAGGGACTTAACAACTCTGCAGCAGCACCACCAAACAATTGCTTAACATCCAGAGGAATATCCATCAGTTTAGCCTTAATACCATCAGCCAAAGGATGAAGTCTGAATCAGGAATACCTCCTCAAAACAGACCCAAAAGCAGCAGCCCTAGATGAAGCACCGGCAGCATCATAGCTGCATTTAATAGAATGGTGAGCTACTTGGCATGACGTCCCAAGCAAAGAAAAAGCAGACGCCTTCCCCTCAGAATCAGGGAGATCAGAAATAGCCTGACAGGCTTGAAGACAGAGCCAAAATATACCTACTCACATGCATCTGATAGTTAACACCTCTAAATACCAGGGTAGCAGACGTGTACACCTTCTTATCCAGTCTGTTCATGGTTTTGCTATCCTTATGTGATGACAGTGATTTAGTGAAAGGCAACAACTTAGAAGGCTTATCAGAACCCCAGACACCACAAAGAGGTCAGCAGAAGGACACTTTTAAAGAAACTTGCAGTCTTCAGGCACTTTATAAAACTTATCCTTTTTTGAGGAGCAGGGGGTTGGGAGTCAGGAGCCTGAGAAGCAGTGGAAAAGCCATCCAGCAATGCTGCAAGAACAGGAGGAACAGCAGATGGTCTAGGAGATGCCATATGTAGAAGCTCATTGTACCTTTTCTGACCATCAGACACTTCAGCACAGTCCCATTTGAAAAATTCCATCATTCTGGAAACAGAATCACCAAAGGAAATTTCCTCATAAGGAGAGTCAGGACTGATGGACTCTTCTTCCTCAGAATTGTAGTCAAGTAGGGAAGGAATCTGGGAGGAATAAGTCAGGGACTCTGTCAAAATCAGCATCCTCCTCCTCAGAAGAAGAATATTGTTCCCTGGGTCTCATAAAAGGAAAAGAAGACTGGGCGAGCAGGAAAAGAAACACCCTGTGGAGGTTTGAAAGCCATAACGGCATTAAACAGGCCTTGAGTGAATTTTTGCCTATTGATTTTTTGGAGCAGGCAAAACATATTTAGTTTTTTACTTCATTTTTGTGGGACGTCAGCATTGAAGAATTTGAGGCTTTGACCTCTGATGGCACTCAATAATGGTAAATGGAAACTCTTCCATTACCAGAATTTAAGGAACATCCCTAGACCCTTCAGTAATAACCAGCCATGGTTCCCACTGTGCATCGGAAGCAGATATCTGCAAAACCTCCATGGACATGCATGGTGTCGGGTCCATGCCGATCTCTGAAGCAGTCGCAGCAGAGGAATAAAACTCTGGTGGAGAAGGTACAGTTGAAGAATCAGACCACACACTTCCTTGGTCCTTTTCTTCTCAGACAGTTGGCCCTCGAGCCAAGAAGATCCTTCCATGGTATCCTTAGCCAACAATTTAAGTTGTTGGTTCTCTAGGTAAATAGCGAGGGAAGAAAGCAGACTCCACAAAGTCTTAGGGACAAAGGACTGACAAGTTTCGCAAGACATATGATTGTAGGAAGCACCAAAACAGAACACACACTGCTCATGATGATCTTTATGGGGAATCTGTCTCCCACACTGGCATTTCCCCTTCTGGAGGACATGAAATCCAACAACCAGAAAAAAGCAAATGTTAAGATAATAAAACCAAAGACCCCAACGGGTCACTTACCCGAAAGAGGTGGAAACCAACAGATGAATGAGCATTCAGAACAGCAATCGAAGATTGCGTTTGGACTGGCGGCAAAGAGGTTCTGAGGATGGTATGTCCGGACGTCACCTTTCTGCCCTATGCCATGTATAGGGAGCATTCGTGTAACGTATGGTGTACCCTTTACAAGCAAATGGCTTTGGTATATTGGACGGATGTCGGGCTGCCTTGGCAGGGATACTTACTGTAAAGAATACTGCAAGAGTGATATGGAAGGATGTCACTGTGTTCATATTTAGTGTTTTAAAGCATAGGGCAATGGCACTTTTATTTATTCAACAGCCTCCTTACATACTAATTCTTTACATTTTTTATACAGAATTGTTGGTTTGATTTTTGATGGCAATGGATTGAAAATGTTGATCATGTACATGTGTGTGTATGTATATGTATGTGTGCTGGTTCTGTACCTTTAAATGGGTTGGAAGCAATTAATGGAGAAGTGATTGTGACTGGATGATGTAAAGTTTTAAAATCCTGTGCAAACTTCTGTGTTTTTAACTCTGATGAAGTTCTAACTTTTTAAGGGGACGAAAGTGCTTAGTGTATAAAAGTTATTTTCTACACATTGGGTAACTGTGACTTCATCTTATGCAATGTGCATACATGCTTGTGGCTTGTGTAGCAAGCATGCAAGAATTTGGTTACACCCAATAACAAACGAGCTGCCTTAAAAAATATATGAAATTCTGTAGAGAGTTAAAAGTTTATCTTTTGTTTACACATTATCTGGGTGAACTTGCCCCTTCAATCAAGTCTTCCAAGAATCACTGAGAAGGCTATGGATATAAAATAAGCAAAAATATAAGCCAACAAAAAAATTGGGCTGCTGCATCTATTAATTACTTACCTACTTGTGTCTTTCCAATCAGGAATATCATGACCCATGTCTAAGGCTTATACAATAAAGTCAGATTGACAGCTTAACATGCAAGGCAAACCACTTAATGAAGTAATAGGGAACAGGAGGAATAAAATACACTGCCCCCCCCCCACAACATAATCAAACAGAATTATATTTTTATCAGAAGGAAATGCTTCCAAAGTAGCTTTTCCAACATTTTGGTTATGCAGTGTCTATCTGCTGTATGTAAAGGCAATGGGATTTGAAGCATCATGAACAAGGAATCTGTATGCTGTCCAGCTTCATCTGACACCCTGAACAAGTTGTCCAAACTTGGAAGGTTTTTATAAGACTGGTAAACGGATTTAACAAAGGTGCCAGATATTTATGGAAAGGAAGAGAGTAATTATGAAAAAAAGGGGAGACTGAATGGAATTTATATCTTTTCTGTGACAGGCCAGCCAACACTCAAGAGTAGTTAGCTATCCCTTGTAAATTATCCAGAAACGAACGTGTTCTAGAATAAGCACTGAATTTGAACTATGATATGCTTTGTCTGACACGCTGTACAAGCTGTCTGAATGCTACAAAGATTTTAGAAGGCTGTCTGGATTCTGATAATTTACCAAAGCTGCCAAAGACTTAAGTACAGGACAGATTTGGTGATAAGGAAGCTGAAAAATAGTTCAAAGTGGTCAGCCAATAGTTGTAAATGATCCTGAAACAAATATCTTTTGGGAGTACATCTGACTTTTATATCAACCCTAGAAATATCGGTACTGATGAACTTCTGGCATTTGTGGAACAAAAGTATTAACCTTTTAATATATTTTTTTTCGCTTAAAGATGTGTGTTTGTTTTGGAAATATCCATTTACACTTCCTTATAGCAACCTTTGGTAAATACTAGAAAAAAGTTGACGTTTCAGAATAAAATGTCAAAGTTACAGTAAGACTTGAAGGAAGGAAAAGGATTCTGTACAAAACTAGTCCTTATGTCATGATTTCTATCAGAACCTCTATTTCCAAGAGCTCTCGGGCAAAACAATTTAAATGTCAGTGCTAGTTGCAAAAGTCAGAGCTCCTAAAGACTGCAGTTTAACTCGAGCCTAGACTTCTTCTGCTTATTAGACTCTAATTGAGTTACCTAGAAATAAAAAAAATGTAACTGAAGTGCAAAGCTTGAAATACTACTTCCAAATTATCAGCCAGAATAGTATGAATTATGAAGGCTGACACAGATGATTAAATTAAGCATTATTGTAACAAAAGAGGAAAATTCAACTCAGTTTAGCATGCAGCACATGTACAGTCCATAAGTTATAGTGACACAAAAACACTGTAACAAGAGTAGGAGATGGCAGCATAAAAAATAAATAAAAATAAAAAATGGAAGAAATATATTTTCCTCAGTAAAACAGCTAAGCTAGGATGGAGAAAGTTCACAGAGGTTTAAAATAATTATACAAGGCAACTAGAATCCTTTAAAATGGACATGAAAATGCAATAAAGTGAATAATCAAAAAAGTGTTAGTAATTTTACTTGTATTTATCTCTCTTGAGCAGATAAATGAACTACAGTACTAAGGCCCTTTTATCCATGACCTACACAAATCCAATAACAAAGAAATAAAAGTCATGCAATGCATGCGGCAAAATGAGTCAAAAGAAAAGGAACAGTATAGTAAATTAAGCTAATGCTAATATAGTTTTAAGGTCATATTATCTGAAACTTAGTATAGAACATAAAAAAGCTATATTTAAAATTAATGGCAATTTTGCAACAAAAAGAATGGATAGCATGAAACAGAAAAAAAAAAAAGCTGAGATTCAAACTGGCAAACAGAAGTGGGTCACAATGTGCCACCAGATTAGTTAACAGAAAAAAAATAGAGAGACACCCTCCACAGCTATGTGGAAACTAAAGATCTAAAAATATCTTAATAAGGGGTACACACAGCTTGTACAGAAGATATTGCAGTTAGTTGATTGATAGTGTGAGAGTTATGCCTCTAAAAAGCTTATTTTATACTACAGAGCATACCTTATTATAAAGTCAGATATTGCCAAAGCAATAAACTGGCATCAAAAAATCATGCAGGCTCGAAAAAAAAAAATAGCCAGTTGGATGGAAGCATTCTCCATAGCTCCAAATTTAAATGTGGGGTTGCATTTAAGGCCATCTTTTTATATTTTGTGTACTGCAATCAGGTGGACACACCAGGGGCCCGATTCCAAAAGAGCTGCTCTCGGTGTAAGTCTGCCCTGATTCTAAAAGACTTGCTGTCCATGTAAGTGACTTACTTCCACTCAAGGCCTGTCTATAAACAGGCTTACACTGTGGGCCAGATTTGAAAAGACCTGTTTTCAGTGTAAGTGGTCACTTACACTATGAGCAAGTCTTTTGGAATCGGGCCCCAGGTGTATACAGAGGGTCCTCTAGACTGCTTCTTGCTAAGGGAAATTCTGTCCAGAACTAATTTATACCCAACAAACAAGTATGTCAGTGTCATCAAAACAAGACAAAACAGAAAAAGAACGAAAAATATACATGCACACAAAAAGACTATTTGGAAAACATTTATTTCCACTGTATACAAAATAAATGGATCTCAAGAGTTACATTCAGTGACCTGTACAATGAACATCACATTAAATGATAACACTATCCTTTTCTTTAAAAAGTGATGCAGCAATGTGCCATTAAACAGCGCAAAAGATGTCCAAAACTTGAGTTAGCTGTGGTAAAGAAAAGTGATGCTAATGTTAGATGTAAACTACAAAACATAGGCCATTATTTTCAGAAAAATAAATAGAAATATTTACAGAAAATGATAAAAATTTTGTTTCACTGTCTACAAATATTTCATATGCAACATTTGAACATATAAATTTTAAAAGTAATAATTTATAAATAAATAAAAGGCAATCAGAAAATAAATGCTCAGAAACTACTTAATAAAAGCTCTGTGCTAAGGTACCGCAAAAACAGCGACAGTTAACACTTGCCTTACCAGTATGTCATCATCCATTTTGATGCATCTGAAAAATCCCCCACAGTTGTCCAAAGTGACTCACATCTGCTAAAGTATTAACAGCACACTAGTGTTGAGCTAACACTAAGAAGCACTTAAAAATACAGCCATTAAATGGGAAACTGTTAAATTTAAATGTAGCAACTGTCTAAGAAACTATATAGCAAGATAGTTTTCAAATATTATTAAATTAAAATGCCCTCTTCAAAACAAGTGTCAAATACATCTCTTTTGTAAACTACAAGATATTTAAAATTACTTGTATGTGCAGGCTGAACATTCTGCATATAAGAAAGTAGCATCAATTAATTGTGCATGTAGCATCCAGTTGTTACACACTAGAATAACTCAAATGGAACCCAAATGTACCAACAAATGCAAAAAAGGAGAAAGGCTGCATGGTCCTCCATCTCCCACAGTAGAATTCATTAATAATCTACGTGCACATCCTTCATATTTACTACATAAAATGTTGGTTTGTCTGCACTGTAAAGAGCAAGTTTAACAATGCATTTTCCTGACTAGAGAAACATCCGCCACACTGCAGACAAGAAAACTGTAATGAAATGACAACAGCGTAACAAATTGATGATCCTTTAGTCCAGGCCAAATGTTACTAGTAATGCAGTGAAACTTGTTACTTTCGCTACATTTCATTTTGCAGGGTTGTCTGCATTTTACATAATTGCATCATATTTGCTTATATGTGAAATTATGTTTACATTGCTGTACTTGCTTCATGCAACTTTTAGCAGTGTACACTGTACTATTTATAGGCTTAATGCATGTTCTCCAAGACACAATACATAAGCAAGCTGTTGTACTAACATTCCATCCTCAGTAAAACTAAAGTGTTTACAACTTCATCCAATCCGGTACCTTTATATATTTGGGGGAGGGGAAAAAAAAAAAAAAAACAACAAATAAAAACTGCAGTTAGGATACCAGTTCTCTTGTCTGCATGTGTTACCACCCAGTATAGATTGCAGAGTAAAAATCTTGTTTTACAAACCAATGAATTGACAACAGCTGAAAATGATTATGTGGCTTGGAAATTCAAAATGCTAAGCCTGTTTCAAGTAAATGACAATAAGTCAAAAAGTGTTACAATTCAATTCAACAGTGACATTATTTTTACTAAAATAAGTACAACTTTAAACTGCTTCAACTTAACATTCAAATAAATAAAAGGAGCCTCAAGTTTGATGCTCACAAGTAGGGCATGTGAAATCAGAAACAATAACCCCACTAAAATAATTCCTTCATCATCACCAGATGATGACATTTTAACTGGCAAGTTGTCAATCAATAAAGTGAAGGTAGAACTTTTGTTTTTCTTTAAAAATAGCTATGATTGGTGCAATTTAACTATAATTTATGGTTTCACAAGACCTTGGCTTTCCTGTGACTGTTAAAAATCAATTTATTTGAAAAAATGTTAAATGCTATTACACATTAAATTTCCCAAATGCTGATGAAATACCTTAACAAAACAAAATTCATAAAATACATAAAAACAAAAAATAAAAGCAGCATGTCTTTGAAATTATGTGAAAAGAATTTCTTTAAATACTTTAGATTTATATGCATAACAAGTACATTTAAACAATTTACAAAATATGTATATTATATATCAATATTTTACGCATACAAGAAATGTAAACCTAACAAATGATATGCTGGTGTATTCCTTAGGTGAGAATTATAACTTTCATTCATAGAATAAAGAGGTCTTCAATCATCACAAAACCAAACACCACAAAACAAGGTAAATGCAGAATGGTGGCCTTTCTTGTATTCCAAACCTGCTGCATTCTGTAAGCAGAGTCAAGCCAGTAGTTATCGGAGGTCTGACAAGTGACAACTATCAAAGGTCTAAGCTAACAACTTAAAAACACATGGGGAGCTATCCTAACTACAAGTACATATGTCTACAAATACATAACCCCCATAAATATATTCTGAGATCTCACTGTGGGTCCGGAGTTCTGCAGAGGTCTGTTAACTCTACCTCCCATTTACAGCAGATGTAACACATTTATATAGTCCATTTCAGTTTGAACATTTGCTGGAATGTTAACGAACTTGTAAAACAAGCACAAAAATATACGGAAGCAGCAGGGAAGTATGCAAAATAATAGTACATGTGACACAAAAACAAGTGCATAACTAAGTTCAAAAGCAAAAACCATGCATGTTATGGTGTAGTCTAGGGTGCCTACCTGCAGAACTGACTGTCAATTCATACACCTAGTGCATGAAACTCTGATGAACTAAACAGGTCTGTCAAATTATGGGATCATGAAAACTAAGACCAGCAGTGTTGTCATACCATCAGCATCATCTGTCAAGTTATTAACCATATAACAAACACATTGAGGACATATTTATGGAAAAATCTGCACATAAAATGCTTTAAAGACACTATTTAAATCCTGACAAAACAGCTTTGATACATAGTTACAACTGGATCCACCATTAAAAGTTAATCACATTTATGAAATGTACATAGGTAACACCTTACAACAACTTATGGTGCTCCATTGTCAAATGTTTAGCCACCTCACAACCTCTTACTTAGCTTTGCTGCAGTTTACTTAAGCTGCAGCAGGACCCTCCTAATGATGGAATGGTTTGCGTTACACATTATGAAACATACACTCCAACACAAAGCAGGTACCAAAAAATATGCCATCTGGTAGAGCAACCTTTCAGGTTTGTGCGCTTGTTTGCTTTCCAATTACCTTTACACCATAAGGTTACTACAGTTCATAAATGAATACAGGCATTGAATGGTATGGGACAATTTTGCATAAAAGTCACTGAAGTTTAAAATACGACAGTCAAGGGTTCTCACATCCAAACCAAAACAGACTGCGTCCTCCTTGTTCAGAAAACTTCTCAATGGTTTACTCTCAACTGTAAATGCACTTTTACACCTTACAACAACAGATACTCTATCCTATTTTATACCATTACTCATTGCTTTCTTAGAATATTCTCACTTCACAGATCACACACCTGAAAATCAAGTCCAAGATGTCAGTAAAACGTTTCTTACTTTCACACACGTTTTCTGGCCTTAGTATCTGGTTACCGCACGCTCCTCATTAACCATTTAACACATCCATATACCTTGCCTATATGCAGCTCTCTGAAGCCCCACTACATACATTCCTGAGCCTTTTCCCTTTCCAAATATTCTCTTCACGTCATCTCAACATCCCTGGAATCACTCTCTCACCATTTCCACTGACATATGCTTCACCTCTTCAATGTCACAGACTAATCATGTGGAATTCAGGAGCTCTTTTTTTTTTTTTTAGGGAGGGGGGTGCTGCTACTGATGAACTGCCTTTTACTAATATTTCAGTATCAGAATAGCTCATCAATGACACTGATTGAGGATGGCAACTCCAGTATGACATCAGGACCCTGTGATATAGGAAGCACTGGGAAAGTGGTCTACAACATATAGCGCCATGTGACTTCATCCACCCTTCAAGTGTTTGTATGACTTTACCATGCCTATCTCATTTCATGTCAGTAATTTAGAAAGGTAATGTGTGTGCATCTTAATACCAAAACCATTCTGACACCTCTATAAAAAGTACTATGGTGCAGTCAGGATGAAAATAATCTATGCCAGCCCACTGAAAATCAAGTCTTTTTAAAACAAGTCACTCGCATGCAAAGTGGTTGACTGCTATATGAGCTGCCACTTTTGTATGAGGACAGACCATCACCCTTCATGCCGGAGGACTACACTCCCAGTACATCATAACACCACAGTTAACTTTCAGGTTGCTACACTTTAGGACACGAGACAAATCCCATATGCAGTGTTTATGGCAAGTGATATTAGTTAAGCACTTGGCCCTCTCACAATTACGACACTAGATGGAAACACTCTGTAGCCTTGTTTGACTAATTTCTCTATCAGGTGGCGCACTGGTGCACTGGTTAGTGCTGATGCTTCAAAGTTCTGTGTTCTCCAGTTTACTTCTCAGCTGCAGTACATGCTAAGCAAAGTCTGCATATCCCCCTTGAATGGGCCCCTCTTGCTTCTCCCATCCCAAAGATATGGTCAAACAAGTGAGATAATCCCACAGACTGCCCATAGATGCATGCTTCCTGTAAAAGGCTGCTGCACTGCTCAGAATCCATAAGCTGCCATACCCTACCTGCTTTCTGGGATAGGCTTGGAGTCCCCTGCAACTTTCAAAAAGATAAAGGGTGTGTCAGAAGATGAAAAAATAGACAGTAAGGCACATTTATTTATTCTTTGCTGATCAGCTTACTCCCACTATGCCAGTGGCCTCTTCAGTGGAAACCCAAGGTGGTGTTTATATTACCAACAAAAATGTGGTCAGGGTATTAGGAAACCTCTCCTACTCTTTTCAGTAGACGCCATAGGATCTTTTACATCCACCTGACCTACCACCAACTTCAGCAGATTGGATCATGGTTTAAAGTCTCTTCCGAATATAATGCAATAAATAAAATATCTCCTTAATGCCACCAGAATGAAATACAGAGAAACAGATGTATTTGACAGATTCTCTACAAGATGACAGGCAGATATGTGTTGTAGTTGCTAATATCCTCTCACCCCAAGTAACTCCACTCATGGACTTGAGTACAACAAGAGATACTACTTCTGGTGTCTCGTACAACAAGAGATACTACTTCTGGTGTCTCAGCAGGCAACAAACACAAAGATCTTCTCAAAACAAGAAGGGAAAATAAGTTTGGGTCAAGTTACATGGAGCCCAAATATATTTCACATCACTGGCTTATGTTCTCTTTTCCTAGATAACATTTTCAAATAAAGTTTGTTACTTCTCAAAATTTTACAAACATTCCAGCTTAAAGACATACTATAACAAAAGTTGCCTGTTTTAACCAAACTTTGACTGGCTTGTATTCTCTTGTCAGTCACACTCTCCCTACAGTGAACGGACATTAGACTTGCAACAAAATATTTACTTAATTTCATAACGGTGATTAGGTAACTCTGATTAAGCTGTTGGTTTGTTTTCAGAGGAAACTTGCGGCAATACTTAGTCTGATGAAGGGAAATTTAGTCAGGGCAATAAGGTAACACCCCTAAGTATATTCAAATAAATTCCAAGGGATCTTAAAAAAGTTACTAATAACTCATACAGATAACAGCCAGAGTTTTAAGATCTCCTACAAACAAAGGTCAGCACCTTAGAAGCACAGCACCCCAAAGCTGCATGCAGTGTCAGAACTGAAACATGAATTCAAGCCACTAAGTATGGGGATAGATTTACACATCTGTGATCATGTTTGTGTGTACCTTGCAAACTTTCCTGACTACAGCTAGTCAAAAGACACATTTTTGGCATTAGTATATATCAACTGTATGATGTACAGGAACCCACTGAAAGAACCACAATAGAAAAATCAGTGCAGCATTTGAAGACAATAAATACGAAAAATATACAGAGACAGACGTACTCCTTTTGGCCCAATAAAAGGAGTCTAGTCCAGTAAATAAAACTGAATTCTGCACCGCTCGAAACAAATCAACAAAACACATCTGGACTTGTGGCAAGAAAATGAAGGCAATGCTTCCTTAGGTAAAATACTGTATTAGAGAGGACAGAAAAACACCAAAAGTCTAATCTTTACAAGAATGCAAATAAAAGGGCAGGAATCTGCTCTGCTTTAAGGGAAATAACAAAAAATCTGAATAATAAGCCTACTTTCAACTTTTCTCTTATTCAACATAACTAGACCTTACTAAAATGAGCTAAAAAATCTCTGGATGGATGATCATTTAACACCAGGATCCATCTGGAGTAATCTCAGTGCTGTGTGAATCAGTGGTCTCTCTCCCTCTCTCGCTCACTTTCTCTTTCTCTTGAAAACTAAAATGACAAGTGCCACAGAAACGCATTCTGCCACAGAAATATATTTTCATTTTTTTTTTTCAAGAAGGTGCTACTGTAAGTGCTTTACAGCTAAATTGTGCTTACTACACAAACAGAATTTAAACAAACATTTTAACTTTACTTCACATCTGAAATTCCACTGCCTAATAGATGAATCAAATAAGAAAAGCAGACTTTCAAAAACATTTTGGGATACTCTGTGCATGAGTGGAATAGTGGAGAGAGAGTCTCCAAAAATATGGACATGACTCATACCAACAGTTAGCTGTCTGCTGGTCATACCCATATCTCACACTCTGCACATCAAATACCTGCAAAATGGAATGCAGAAAGGTTAAAAAGATAAATCAGTGAGCTAGTAGCTGTTGTCATATATGCATAAACAACCTGAAAGCTATGCTGCAAATAACTACAATACAACCTGAGGCAGAAGCTAGCCATCTTGCAGAACCACAAAGTAAATCTCATTATATTTCAATAGTCATTCTTCCAAAAAGATTTTACAGTTCAAACCGCTGATGCCATACAAAGTACAACTGGAGTTTCAGAACTATTCTGTGCTTCTACAGTAGCAGAACACAACATAACCATTTTAAAAGTACAGTGCTTTCCTCTGTGTTGTTTCTGTTGCACAACAATGTCTCTGACTTACACGATTGGCAACATTACAGCTTACGGGATATTTTGAAGTTTGTTTGATCTAGGATGAATCGGGTCCCAAAAGTGAGAAACCAATATGGGCACCTACAGTACAATAAAGTACATTAGGTCACTTTTTCTCAGCTAGGAGTAAGAGCCCTGTGTAGCTTTGTTGTTGCCTGTTGACTTGACAATAGTGATGACGCTGGTAGTGGTAACTTTGGTGGGAGTGATAGTGCCATGTGACACTGTCCTCGCAAAGCTTTGAAGTGCCTCATACTTGGAGCGCAGAGCCTCCAGTTCAAGCTTCATGTTGGCATTTTCTCTAGCTAGTTTATCCACTTCTCGCTCAAGCTCAGATTTCTGCTTCTCCAGTTCTTCTTTCTGACAGACACGCTTAACACGACAGCTGGCTGCATAGCCACGGTTCTTTAGTGTGCGCCTGCGTTGTTTCAGTCGGATCACATCTTCCTTTGTCAGCCCCCGAAGGTGATGATTTAGCTCCCTCACAGACATTGTTACCAGCTCATCATCGGAAAGCACAGGTGTGTTCTCACCCATCTCCCTCTTAATCTATAAAAAAAAACCAAAAAAAAACACAGGGTTAAGAAATAAGAAATAGCAATACATTAATTTTTCAAAACAATTAAAAATAATGAGACTAGCCCATCAAAAGCTTATATACACTATGATATATTTACACGTTTACATTACTTAATATAAAATATTCTATATAGTACAACTAATTTATACATTTGATTACTTATCCTTAACTTGGCTGTCACGATATGCTTCTGAATGCCATTATTTTTCAGCAGACACCCTATGTACACTTTAAAAACTGGAAATAATTAGTGCAATAGAACTATAGCAGAACATGTGTTCCGACTACTAGATGCAACAACTCATTGCTGTAACAGTACATACCCATAAGCAGCCCACATTATCAGACATTTGAAGTTTTTCATACACAGACAGGGTAGTTGTTCATAGTATAAAGCGAATATGTTGAGAATGAAGGTGCACAAAAAAAAAAAAAAAAAACCTTGGGAGATTGGGTATAAATATAAATTTACATTTTCAGAAATTATTTAGCAAATATTCAGACTCCTCTAAACTACAAAGGAATAAATATCCCTTATATCAAGAAATATGCCCTAGCCTCAAAGGCTGATATAACTCTGAGCTATCAATTCTCTTTCTGGTCTCAGGATTTAACATTATGTGGTTTTCCTAAGAAGTCACAGCCCACAATTAAAAATATTTCCTGGAAAAACCTCTTCAACTAGAACTCTTTTACACATCACTAAAGCTAGGAGAAAAAAAGTTCTATTATTTCTCCCACCTACACAGTTAAAATGCTTCAAACTCCAACCAAATATGCTTAGCTTACAGTGAGACAGGGAGTCTCATTAGTAGTACATCACTAATAAAGCTTTTATCCAAACTTATCTATCATGGGCAGCCAGGACCCCCACTTACAAGCTGTTATTCTTATCTACTTGATGGTTAAACATAACGGAAGATGGCACACCATGACTCACAACAAAGGAGGAAGGAGAGGAAGTGATGGCTCACATGTTTATGCACCATATTCTCCAGTGGGAATCATGCAATCTATAAGATTGATTAGATTGCCTGCTGAATTAAGGTGAGCAGACAGTCTACAGAATTTTAAAAACAAGGTGGATCCATGGCATTGAGACTGGGTCTTCCGGACTTTCTTTTCTTGGAAGTTAGCTGGTGAAGATCTTGTATGAAGCCCTAAAACATTATAAACCTTGTAAACTTAAACCAGGGATGAGGAAGCCCTACAGCGAAGATTTACATGCCAGGTTATTAGATTATTAACCCTATTCTGTACATTTGGGATAAACACAAGATGGCCAATGCACTACTGTAAAGACCTGCAAAGCTACAGCCAATATCAAACTTTAAATATGCATTTTCTGTAGAATTTGAAATCATCCTCCCTTATGCCAGGCTCCTCCCTTAGCAATACTCTCAAGTGTTGTCAAAAAAGCATTACTGCGAAGTGTAAAGGCTCTCTGCAGTGGTGGTGCCGCCTCACAGTTAGACGTTGCCCGTTCGATTCTCAGTTAGAGCGTCTTCTGTGTGACGACATGCGTGAATGGGCATTCCTTTGTTGAAGGTTGTGTGTTAGACCCGGCAAGCCAGCACGTAAAACTCTACTGCCAATCATTAGTGGACCGGAGTTCCACTGTGGCGACCCCTAACCGGGAAAAGCCGAAAGACACAAAGGCTCTCTGAGCAAAGGAGAGATTTTGCAGGGCTACCTTAAGGCTCAGCACAGCATGCCAAGCCATCTTTTGGAATCTCTGACCTTCAATGAATGAGTTCAACATCTTGGTGAAAGCATTTACTCAGCTTTTATACATAGCTTTTGTAATCAGACACCAGATCTGACACACAAAGGGATAAACTATCCAAACTTGTATATTACAAGTCTTGTACAAGGTACAACCTTTTCTGAAAATAACAGTAACTCAAGGTAGGGAGGGTAAAATGAGATGGGATGATGAGTTTACAGAACATTTCTTCTAGCAGTTTCTCCACCCAACAAGCAATATCCTTTGTCTTCTACACTTACAGAAGATGTGAGCCAGATGCATACAGCTGCAGTCTTCGGAATAGGGGCATTGTCATTTTGCACGTCTTGGTGATGGGCTTCCCACTCTCCACTCACCCTCTACCCATTAATTCTCCTTACACTACAGGATCATCACAGTACAGTATGGAGTTGACAGCCATCTACAAGGGCCATCATACAGACAGGCATGGGGGCATTATTTGCTCCTTCACCAACCTCCCAGCACTGAGGGTACCTGTGTAGCCTATCATGTATGGCTTATCCCCACCCCCATCTTGGGAGGTGGATGAGCTTCCAGCATTACGGCTGGGACCAACAGCATCTTCCTCCTGTGCATGTATATGTACTCTCTCCGATGAAGGCTACCAATGGACCTTGTGCTGGTGACATACTTTCATCATGATGCTGCACTTCATTAAAGATGAGAGACTCCAAAGGATGGCTTAGCATGCTGTGCTGAGCCATAAGGTAGCCCTGAAGCTGAGCAAGAAAAAAACATGACAGGAAAGGCTGCAAGTGCAGAGACAAGAGACAGTGTAGTGGGGCAGATCTGTGAGAATCAGAACATTTGTTAGTATCACGGGAGATAACCAGGTCAAAGTGCGCCACAATACAGATTCAAGTTATGATTTCATTATCTGCCAATAGGTACCTTCTTGGAGATAATAAAGTAGGTTGCTTGGTAGTTCAGTTAACACATGCAAGAGCTCTAATTTATCAGGAATGAATCTCTGTATGATGGCTGATTTGCTTACCAGTTGAAAGTGTGTTGACAAAGGTCAGAAACGTTTGCCTCTAGGACTCTACTATCTATATTTTGACACTGAATAGAATAAAAAAATGCAAATAATGGTGGGAAATGCATTTCTGTATAAAAATGATTTGGAAAAAATAACCAGTTTTATGAGAGAGAATCCATTTTAATTAAGACTGTAAACAGTTTGGGAATATGGACTAGAGGATGCGAAAATTTATTATGCTACATATTAACAATGGAAAATTTTGTTAGACCATCTCCCTAATCAAACATTTGGTTAATTAAAAAATAGGCCTTTAATGCACTGTAGAGAGTAATATGAACTACTTATTTTTGCTGGTGAAGGGCATATGAAGGAAGTATGAGACAAAGTGGTTTCAGAAACATAGGAGTATGAAGCATTCATAAACGAATACAAGATACAAAGCCAATGACAGCTTGTAGCCAGGGTCAGAAAGGTAAAACAGAAACCTTTAGAAGGTAAGCTCAGAAAGATAAATAGGAGGGAAGAATAAATGAAAATGGCAGATGAGGACAATGAGGAATTTATTGGGAGTAGGTAGACTTCATGGTGTGGATGGATGAAGCCTTAACTGCAGCCCAGGGAATTTCACTAGTGGACTCAAACATATTGTGCAGCTGCATAAATGTAATCTAAGCACTATGTTTAGTATGCTGCCATGATTTACAGACATGGATTTCATCAATGAAGAGCACCATACAGATGCCGGTTGACTTCTACGAATGGCACTGGGTATGCACAGTACACAGTGGTGTTAAATGCACATCAGTAACAGTACGCAGTGGTGTAAAATGCACATCAGTAACAGTACAACAGTACGCAGTGGTGTAAAATGCACATCAGTAACAGTATGCAGTGGTGTAAAATACACATCAGTAACAGTAAGTAGCGGTGTACTATGCACAGCAGTACTCCCGCCCCCATTTGCATACAGCTGCCTGGCTACACCATTTTTACTTCATGACTCTAGTGCTATCCCCATGGGCTGGGACAGTACCAACGGTAGGTTGGGCAGGGGAAGTGGAGTAGAGAAGTCTGCAGCATCACACACACACACTAGCCCTACATGCTAGGGAGGATTTTTTGGTATGCCCCAACTGGGCAGAGATTGTATGCACACCACCTCATGCAATGTCATCTAACTTGAGCCTAACTCCTTCAGATGCCACAGTTTTACTAGTACTTTGTTCGGCAATTATAGCACAACACCAGGAACATATTTTCAACACAGACAGAAACTCCTCCCTCCAGAAATGGGTTAAACAACAAATCTGCTCCTTCCCTCGAGTCTCTCCTTGGTTTCTCCAGCACCCAAGCTGCAAGTCAATCTCATGTTGCCTGGGTTGCAGTATGGGCTCCATCTTTTATGTCACGGAGCCAATGCACATCAGTATTTTTGAAAGAGGAACAGCTCTGTCACATGACAATTTTACAAAGTGCAGACGGAAACAACTCAGTAAAAAGTTTAATATATCCTGATAAGTAGAGCAAGCAAAAATTATGGTGGTTAATGGAAAGAATGCTGGGGAAAAAAATTGAGGATAGAAAACCGGTAAGATCAGGAAGCCTCTAATAGACAAGTTGACTCTCCTATTGATTAGTAACTACGTAACAGGGTATGCTGCCGTTTCCATCAATGTTCTGCTCCACCATCAAGCCCAACAGCAATTCATAAAAAGGTTTCACCCATTAGGCGTGATGGTAGGGCTGGGTTAATTACTACATTACAATAATGAGGGGATCCAGAGCTGTTGGTGCTCCCACTGATAAGTGCTCAGCAATGTCACTACATGGGTGCAAACTAAATACAGATTCTTTCAAACAAAGGCAATGTGTTGAGGTTCAACCAAAGGTACAGATGGTACCTTTACTTTAGTCTTGCACTAAAACAGATGGGGAACAGTCCCCATTACTAGGCATCTTTGGATTCCTCTGTCAGGAACAATGTCCAGTTTCATCTTTCAGGTATTCCTTCACTGTAGTTGATTCACCCTCCCAGAACCACTGGCCTATGCTCCAAGTCCCCTTTCACAAAGGGCAAATACTCTCCGACTGGTCTTCTCTTAGCCCTCCTTTTTTATATGTACTACATTTGACAGCTCATTAAATAAGCCTGCTCCAATAACATTGCCAGGTACACTTCTGATCTTAATGAAAAAGACAGAATTGAATAGAAACACTTACTTCATTTAAAAGAAACATTGCTCTGTTTACAATGTATTATTTATGTCACTTGTCCTCTTCCATATGGTGAGAGCCAAGCCCTCCCTACATTCACAAATTATAGGCAAACATATCAAACCAAGATGAAAAAGGTGTCCTGTAATAATAATATAACCTGTCATCTATCATCTTCTACTACTCAGACTATAGTCTTCATATTTCTCTAGTAATAATCATATTTTGGGCCAAAATTTAAAAGTTAACCACTGTTTTTGGATCTGAACATCAGCATATTATTTTCTTTTACTTGACTTTATATACATGAAATTAAAAAAAGTCAAAAACTCTAAGAAATGAAAAAGCAATCTCTATCTGCCCCAATAATGATATTACTAGGAGCTGCTAAAGCTACCCACAATAATAATTTTTGACCTGAACTGCACATAAGGGAACTACAATATCAGGAAAGCTTTGTACCATAAACATAAAACAGGTTGTCTAAGTACAGGGTACTGACAATTAATTGTTTTTAAATATACAGGGATAGAAAGGGATGTTTGTGAAATGTTTGAAATAATTACAATTATAGTTTAGCAGTTAAGCGTTTTTAAGGAAACAAAAAGGAAGAAACAATTTTTACTTTGAGTCACTTCTTCTTCTTTTGGCTTTTCCTGGTTAAGGGTCGCCTCAGCGAATCATCTGTCCGCTCATGATTGGCAGTGGAGTTTTACGGCGTTGAGTTGTCAGCCCGATGCCCAACCTTCCACAGAAGGCACACACATGCACACACTCACACCTAGGGCCAATTTAGAGTGTCAAATCCACCTACTGCATGTCTTTGGGATGTGGGAGGAAACCGGAGCACCCAGAGGAAACCCATGTGACCACAGGGAGGACATGCAGACTCCGCACAGAAGGCACTCCAGCCAAGAATCGAACCAGAGAACCTCTTGCTGTGAGGCGACAATGCTAACCGCTTGCACCACTGTGGCCGCCCACTTTACTTTGAGTCACTGATGTGTGAAATACTGCCTAAAGCAATAGAAAAAGCAAAAATTCTAAACCTTTTGTGATGAATTGTATGTCCATATGGGATACATAATAAGCAGATAAGACATTCAACTGAAAGAAAATACCCCAGGCCTGTGTAACTTCAACACTCAAGATAACTTTCATGAATCTTTTAAAAATGCACCATTCTCTGTTAAGAATACATCTTAAGAAAAATGTACAGTGCATACCATACTAACCTTGCAGCACTCCAAAATTTTAAGAGGAGGCGTGGTTAATCCAAGAAGCCATTCTTTGGAACAGTTTACACAGGCAAAAAAGTTGTGGATGGTAACGGAGATACTACAGTATGACTTAAGATACTGTAGATCATCATGTCAAACACAGCTATGAGATCAAGGAGGACCAAGACTAAATAAAACAGTTACTCTTTCACCAACTGAAGGTCGCTGGACATTCTTGAGAAGTAGTTTCTTTGCTATGACATATAAACTCCAGAGGTGATCCTCTGGAAAAGGACAGAGTTATACAGAAACAACTTTAAGTACTTTACATATAAAGACAAGGTTTGTGATGGGGCAGTATTTCTCAACAAGTCCAGGACTCAAACATTATTTCTGAGGACCAGAGACACCAAGGCCTTTTTGAGTAAGGTGGAAAAATAATGGACATCAATGAGATCTTGGCAATTTCAATAAATGACATGATCTAAAATCTCCAGGCAAACCAGAACAAGCCCACCAATACATGGGTCCATACCACTTGACAAAAATCAAATAACAAAATCAAGGAAACACACTCACTGCAATACGGAATCAAAAACTCTTGTACCATGACTACTTAAAAGACTCAAGTTGAAACCATGCAATGTGTTTAGACAAAGTGAGCAACCTCCAATATGATGGAAACATTCTCATTTACAAAGTACAGAGGAGCTGCCTCATAAATGGAAGACAAGGATTCTAGGTTGCAAGACTTGTTGGACTGCACAGCCTGTCTATAAAAACAGGATATCAGACAGAAGCAGCTGGGATCTTACTGGACAAGAAAACTGCCTTTTGATGTTGTTGTGTCTTTCGGTTTTTCCCGGTTAGGGGTCGCCACAGCGGAACTCCGGTCTGCTAATGATTGGTAATAGATTTTTACGTGCCGAGTTGCCAGTCCTGACGCACAACCTTCAACGAAGGTATGCCCATTCACGCATGTCTCCATACAGAAGACGCTCTAGCTGAGAACTGAACAGGACAACGTCTTACTGTGAGGCAGTGATCAAAAATTGGTAAAAAGAGCAAGAAGCTCACTCAGTCAAAAACTGAAACTGGTTCTTCTTTCACTGAAGAGACATCCTTTATCCTTCTCTCTCGTAAGCATATGCAGCTTAATCCAGTAGTCATGTGACCCAGTAGAGAAAGTACAGTTGTGTACACTTACCATAAGTGTATTCACTGTTGCAGTCATTACATTTGGGTTATCTGCTGGAAGGTTGCCCTAAGTTGGCCTGATTAACAAAGTCTTGGGTCCTGCGTCGGTTGCTGTCCCTTCTTCCATGAAGTCAGGTCGTCACGGGTATAAAACATGCAGCCAATGTCATTACATCAGTTTTTCTTGCCCCAGATGTCAGGTAACCCCCTAATGGGGAGCAAATAAACACAAATACACAAACTCAAACCTCCAACCAAAAGCAAATACACCAAAAAGGCTTTTAAGCATAGCAAAGGAAAGTAGTGGTATAGCCAGAAAAAAATATGGGGCTGGAGGGAGGGTAACCACAACTGCAACAATGAATACACTCTAACATCTACATTTATGGTAAGTGTACACAACTGTACTATGTTTTTCGTGTTTCACTGTTGCAGTCATTACATTTGGGTAGATTCCCAAAGCTATGGTTGGGAGGAGAAGTTTGTACAGCATTAGGGCCAGCTATAAGGCCCTGTAAGACAGCAGTGGCAAAACCAGCACTGGATTTAGAGAAAATTGGTAAATGATAATGCTTGGTGAAAGTATGTACAGAAATCCAGGTAGCAGCTTCTAGGATATCCCTGGTAGGGACACCTCTGAGAAAGGCTGCAGAAGTAGATGCAGCCCTGGTGGAGTGAGATCTGATCCCCTGGGGGATAGGCTTTCCATGGTGCTTATAGCAGAAATGAATGCAATGGCTTATCCATTTAGAAGTGGTTTGTTTTGAAATAGCCTTCCCCTCTGCCCCTGCAGCAAATGCTACCAGCAATTGTTCAGATTTTCTTTGAGATTTAGTCCTGTCCAAGTAGAATCTAAGTTGTCTGTGCACATCCAAGAAATGCAAAATCCATTCCCCTTTGTTCTGTGGACTGGGAAAGAAGGTTGGCAAATGAATGGACTGATTAAGAGCCACACTGGAAACCACCTTGGGCATAAAGGATGACTTGGTCCTGAGAGATACCCTGTCCGCCTGAAAGATGATGAAAGGCTCCACTGCCATAAGGGCCTGTAATTCAGATATCCTTCTAGCTGAAGTGATTGCTAAAAGGAAGGCTGTTTTCCAAGAAAGAAATTTTAAGTCTGCAGTAGCAGCTGGCTCGAAAGGAGGTAGAGTGAGTTTCTCCAAAACAAAGTTAAGGCCCAAGGCTGGGGTAGGAGCTCTCCTGGGTGGTCTCAAGTTATTTGCCCCTCTGAGACACTGCTTGAGCAGTGGATGAGAGAAGAGTGGTGGTTCTGTGTTATAACGAGCTGAAATAGCTGAGGCGTGGATTTTAATGGAGGAAAAAGACAAGCCCTTGTGAAGCATCTCAGTTAAGTATTGCAAAATCTGAGGTATACTGGGCGCTGCTGTGCTCATCCCTAAAGATTTGTTCCAGGCACAGAATCTTTTCTAATTTGTCAGCATATGATTTTCTAGTACTAGGTCTCCTCACCTCCAAGATGACATCCATCACAAGTTTGCTGAGGGATGATAAGGGTGAATTTAAGTGATTAGCCAGGCTGCAAGGTTCAATGTTGGAAGCTGAGGATGCAGAATTTGGTTCTCCTGCTGAGACAGCAGGGAAGGGGTCTGAGGCAGGTGCCATGGAGATATTTGTGACACACTGAGCAGGAGGGGGTACTATTGTTGGCGCGGCCAGTCTGGAGCAATCAAAATCATCCCTGGTTTGTCCTGTTTGACTTTTAGTAGAACAAGAAAAAGTTTCCCCAATGAGGTACTTAAGCTTTAAGTTGAAGACTTCGGTTCTGAAACTTGAAAATGAAAATTTCAGGAGTTGGCCGACTGGCACTTGCGAACTGCTTCTGCTTCGGGCTCTGCACGGCAAGAAAGACTGATGTAATGACGTCGGCTGCATGTTTTATACTCCTGACGACCAGACGTCATGGAAGAAGGGACAGCAACCGATGCAGGACCCAAGACTTTGTTAATTAGGCCGACTGAGGGCATCCTGCCAGCAGATTACCCAAATGTAATGACTGCAACAGTGAAACATGAAGAACATCAGGAATGCATAAAATGGGCATGATTCCCAACAGTAGAATTCAAAGTCTTATCACTAGTTAAGAATACCTACACCACCATGAAACAGTAGATGGTGGTGGTGGACAGCAGAGATCAAATCATGACTACAGATTTACTTAAATTCCTGAACTCCACCTGGTCAAGGTCACCACACCATACATGGGGAACTCCAACATAAAAATGTACCTGGTAGTCCAGTCATGAGATTAGTTACACCACCAAGCCAAAAGATACCATACACACTTTGAATACAGAAGTATGACCTGTAAAGGTCAGCTGCAGTGGAAGTGAATAAACAAACACAAATTTCTTCATAATATGGATTAATTTTTTTGGAAGACCCATTAACTCTTCATTGACCTAGATATTAAAGTCAACCAACACACAAGAGAATCAAGTAAACTCTTGAAAGAATATTTTCAGCAAGATGGATGCTAAACAAAGAAATCTACAAACTAACTTCCCATTACATACGCCATGTTTTTGGGATTGCCTACTGGTAATCAAGTCCAGGTGTGCTGTTACCTTAAAGCAGGTGACTACCCCCGATCCCACTTAGAGGACCAGAATAACAGACACTGGAAAGCACAAGCTGTGAACACATATAGGTAAAATTTATCACTCAATCAGATCTCCCACTTATAAAAGCAATGTCAATATCATGCAACATGTCCCAAATACTCCAAGGCTTGCTGCAGATGGATACTGCATTAGTGTAGAGAGGATACCGGCTAAATTCTTGGAGTCATAATCGTGATCCTCAGAAATTCAAGTGTGAATGAGGAGAAATACATACTAATATTCCTCATATTTTGGAGTACAGTAACAGGGATGTGGGAAGCACAGCTACACATGTAATGGGGTACAGAGGACTTTTCAAAAATACCTTACATTTATAACAATGGATTTTAGGCCTTAATCTGAAGTCTCAGGACTTGCAGCAATGGTTTCTGTGGTCCAAAAAGGGAGTCATGTACAGCACTCTGAAGGGGCACAAGAACAGGTCCTCTCATCTGGTCTGTGACAACACAAAGAATGGACCCCTGGCTGCCTCACATAGGAATGGTGAAGGAAAGACAGCATGGGACCTCATCTTGGGCTAGTGCTTGGACATAAGAACACAGATGTAGCCTCACTATCAACCCCCCACTCTGTGCCTTCTAAACTTCTGACATACAGAGTCTGGAAAAGTAAAGTACAGTTTTGTACCTACCATAAATGTAGATGTCCGATAGGTATGCATCTGCAGTCATAACATATGGGTTGTCCTGCCTCAGGCAGCCCTTCGGTCGGCCGGATTCCAAAGTCTGGGTCTGGCCTCGGCTGATGTCGCACTTTCCCCGACGTCAGAGCGTCTGGGGTATAAAAGCATCAGCCGACGCCATTTTCCTCAGTTTTTCATGCCCCAGATGCCAGGTGCCCTCTAGGAAGGCTAAATTTGGATAAATGCTGAGAAGTTCCAAACATTTGCAAATTATATACATGTATAAACAAACAAATACACCATAATAGATTCCCCCAGCTAGCTAAAAGAGGGGTAAGCACCCTAGGAATACCACAGAGGGGAAGGAGGGAGGGTAATCCTGACTGCAGATGCATACCTATCGGACATCTACATTTATGGTAGGTACAAAACTGTACTTTGTCCTTCAAGGATGCATCTGCAGTCATAACATATGGGTAGAATACCATAGCCAATCTGGGGGAGGAGGTACTAAGAAAAGGATGGTGTAGTTAAGATCCCCTGCAGGACTGCAGTTGCAAACCCTGCTCTGGATCTAGAGTATAAAGGTAGATTGCAATGCTTGGCAAATGTATGCACGGAGCTCCAAGTAGCAGCTTCTAAAATGTCCTTGGTAGCCACCCCCCGTAGGAAGGCTGTAGTGGTGGCCGTGGCCCTTGTGGAGTGAGGCCTGATATTTTTAGGAACTGTCTTTCCATGAAAGGAGTAGCAAAAGCGAATGCAATTTCCTATCCATTTTGAAATTGTCTGTTTGGAAATTGCTCTTCCTTGCACCCCAGTTGCATATGCTACAAAAAGTTGGTCAGTTTTTCTGCTAGTTAGTTGCATATGCTACAAAAAGTTGGTCAGTTTTTCTGCTAGTTTTTGTTCTGTCCAAGTAGTAGCGTAGTTGTCTGTGTATATCCAGGGTGTGCAAAAGTTTTTCCCCTCTATTCTGTGGATAAGGGAAGAACGTAGGCAAGTGAATAGCTTGGTTCAAGGATACCCTAGATACCACCTTTGGCATAAAGGTAGGATTGGTTCTTAGTGACACCCTGTCCTGGTGGAAAATAAGAAAAGGCTGCACTGCCATTAATGCTTGTAACTCAGATACTCTTCTTGCTGAAGTGATTGCCAGAAGGAATGCAGTTTTCCAAGATAGGAACTGTAGATCCGCTGATGCTGCTGGTTCAAAAGGAGGTAGTGTCAGTTTCTCCAGCACAAAGCTGAGATCCCAGGCAGGTAGAGGGGGTCTTCTTGGAGGTTTAATATTTTTGATCCCTCTCAGAAATTGTCTGAGGAGAGGGTGTGAGAAGATAGGTGGATCCACATTGTATTCTGCTGAAAATGCTGAAGCATGAATCTTAATGGAAGAATAGGACAGGCCATTGTGGAACAATTCTGCTAAGTATTCCAGGATATGTGTTAGGTTTGCCACTGTGACATCTATGCCCTTTGATGTGCTCCAAATGAGAAATCTCTTCCATTTAGCCGAGTATGTCTTCCTTGTGGAAGGCCTGGGAGCCTCCAGGATAATGTCCTTCACCCTCTGAGATAAAATAGTTTGTTTGGGATTTAAGGAATTTTCCAGGCAGTTAGCTGCAATGTTTTCAAGTTGGGATGCAGGGTCTTGAAATTGTTCTGCGCCAGAAGAAGAGGCCATAGGGGGAGAGGCCATGATTTTGCCTGAGACATGCTTCTCAATAATGGATACCAGTGTTGTCTTGGCCAGTCCGGAGCTATTAGTATCACTTTTGGCTGTTCCTCCCTGATCTTCAGTAGAACCTTGCACATCAATGGGAGAGGTGGGAAGGCATATACTGTTAGGGCTTTCCAGCTGAAAGAGAGAGAGTCCACCCTCCAAGCTTGTGGGTGGTATGTCCTTGAGCAGAATGTCTTCAGTTGATTGTTGAGTGGGGAGGCGAACAAATCTATCTCCGGCATTCCCCATGTCTTTGCTATGAGTTAGATGTCTGGGTGCAGCATCCATTCGTGTGCATCCATGGTAGTTCTGCTTAAGCTGTCCGCCAGTGCATTTTCTTTCCCTGGCACGAATTGGGCCTGTAGTTGGATACTGAGATTCAGGCATAGTTCCCACAGATTCATAGCCATCTGGCATAGAGGGTAGGAATGTGTGCCTCCCTGCTTGTTTATGTACCACATGACCGTGGTGTTGTCTGTCCTTATTAGCAGGTGTCCTTGTTGGAGGAAGGGTTTGAATGCCTCGATTGCGTGCCTCACTGCCAGCATTTCCTTTTGGTTTATGTGCATGCTTAGCTGTCCTTGAGGCCATAGGCCTTGGATACATTTGTCCTCCATGTGTGCTCCCCATCCTCGGTCTGAGGCGTCCGTGGTGATGGTCTGCCTTGGTTTTGGTTTGTTGAAAGGCAACCCTCTGTTGGACTGGCAGGCCTGAGCCCACCACAGGAATTCCTTTTGAAGGCATGGAATGATTGGTATCATGGTTTCTAAACTGTGACTGTGCTGAGACCATACACTCCTGAGGTACCATTGTAATTTCCTCATATGCAGCCTGGCATGCGGTATTAGAATTATGCAAGATGCCATGTAACCCAGGGCCTGCAGGATTTTCCTTGCAGTAAGCCGAGTTTGTCTTGTCAGAATCATGAAGTAATCTGGAAGTTGTTTTTGTTTTTCTTCTGTGAGAAAGTCCATTTGGGTGGTTGTGTCCAGATCTGCACCCAAAAAGGTTATCCTTTGGGATGGTACTAGTCTTGACTTTTGGATGTTGACTGTGTATCCCAAGGTCTGTAGTAGGTGTATGGCATAGGCCAAGTCCTTTATCAAATTTTCCTTGTTGTCCGCTTGTATTAGGCAGTCGTCCAGGTATGGGTAAATTTGAATTCCCTGTAGTCTGCAATGTGCAGTTACTGATGCCAGGCATTTCATGAATACTCTGGGTGCAGCAGATAAGCCAAAAGGCAATACTGAGAATTGATAATGCTCTGATCCTGCAAGAAATCTGAGGTGTCTTCTGCAGTTTGGTCGAATAGGGACGTGCAGGTATGCCTCCTTGAGATCTAGAGTCACCAGCCAAGACTCCTTGCCCAACATGGGAAGAAGTTGCTGTAGGGTCAGCATTTTGAATTTTGGCACAATGAGATAAAAGTGTTCAGTGCGGACAGGTCGAGAATAGGCCTCCATTGATTTTCCTTTCTTGGTACAAGGAATAGTCTGGAGTAAAATCCTTGGCCTTGTTCTGAACATGGTACCTTTTCTATAGCTTTCATCTGAAGTAAATTGCTGATTTGTTTTAAAGCCTCGGACCTCTGATTTGGTGGAAGGTTTGGCATTCCGCCTCTTTTTGGCAAAGTGTGGGAGTGGAACCTGTATCCTTTGTCTATTATTTGCAGTGTCCATGTATCCTTTGTGATATAATGCCAGTTTTTTGAGAATAAAGCCAGCTTTCCGCCCAAGGGTGCTTCTAGTTGATCCCTGGTAGGCGGAATCAGAGTTAAGTCATTGACCCTGTCGTGGTGTAGTAGTTGTTGTTGTTGCTGTTGCAGTACTCCTCTGGTTGGCAGGCTGCCACTGACGGCCTCTGTAGGAGCCCTTCGATTGACCTCTGCCTCTAGGGCGCCTGTTCCTGCCTCTCTGGCCTCTGTCCGAGTCTGGAAAGGACCAATTCTTAGTAGGCCAGTTTCTGCTGAATCTCGGTGGTTGAACTTGCAGGAAATCTTTAACTGTTTGCACAGATTTTGCCTTTTCTTCAACCTTTTTTAAGATCTCCTGAGCAGAGGAGCCAAATAAATTTTGTTTCTCCATTGGAGCATCCAGGAGTTTAGCTTTGACATGGTCTGGCAAAGATTGCTCCTTCAGCCAGGCATGCCTACGAATAACTGCCCCAGTCATAGCTGATCTAAATGAAGCCTCCAGTGCATCATAGCCACATTTTAAGAAATGATTACTAACCTGTTGTGAGTTGAGTACCAAATCCTGAAGGGATTTACGGTCTAGGGGTTCAGGAGAAGAAAGTTTCTTATTCAGTTCATCTAACAAATACTCCTGGTACTCTATCATATGAAATTGACAGTTTAATGCCCTGACAGAAAGAGTTGCAGAAGTATACACCTTCTTTCCCCATCTCTCTAAAGCTCTAGACTCTCTGTCAGAGGGTAGAGGATTTTTGGCAGTAGCGGCCGCAACCCCTTTAGGGCCCTGAGAAATAGTTTCTGGGTCTGCAGAATGGGCTTTATACAAATGGAAATGAGAATCCGGGACCCTGTAGTATCTGTCAGGTTTGGCAGGGGCTGTACTGACATCATTGTACACATCATCAATTACATTCAAAACAGGAGATATAGCTAAGGGCCTACGCTGAGGCAAATGCAAAAAGGTCCTTAATCTTTTTCTAGAATCAGAGAAATCCTGACCTTGCCATTGAAAATGCTCTCTCATGGAGTGTAGAGTCTCACCAAAGGAAAACTCTTCAGGAGGGGAGGCCGAAGGGATAGATTCCTCTGCATCTGAATTCTCATAAGGCGAGTAAGCCCCTTCCTGGTGGTCTGACAACTCAGATCCATCCGTGGAATCATCTGAGGAGTGTGGATCAGAGGGGTCAGTCCTGGGCCTTTTGTCTGGAGGAGGTTGAGAGGCCCAGTCTGGGTGAGGTTGTGAACCCTTAAGGAAATCTGTGAACTAGAGGAAGGCCTCTGGGAGGTAGATTTGGCAGGCAAAGCTTTTGAAAGTTTGGCAGCTTTAGCCCTTGAAAAGGCCTTAATGGACATGGAAGCAGGGGGCCTAGCTGCCCCACGTGCAGGGGTAGAAATGTCCAAAGGTATGGTGTCGGACAATTCCTGAACACTAGCTTCGGTAGGTAGTTCTGAAGCCGACTCAGCCGGGGCCTCTCGGGCCTCGGTGGTCGGAAGTTTGGTTTCGGAAGAAGGATTCGCCGAGGACTCGGTTTCGGCTGAAACCGAGACACTCGCGGTAGGCCTAGCCGTGGTTTCAACCGAAACAGCGGGCCGCGAGTGTCGGTCCTTTTCCTTGCGCTTTTTGACCATATGCGAAGTCGGAGTCTCCGACAGCATTTTATAAGCAAAAGCGGCTCCAAAAAATTCCTCTGCAAACTCTGACCGACGTCTAAGAGTTCGTCGGTTGAAGGAGGCACAGGCTAAACAGGCCGATACGTCGTGGTCTGGGCCTAAGCAAGGAAGGCAGTAAGAATGGAAATCCTTATGAGGTATTTGTTTCCCACAAGTTAAACAATTATTTACTTTGTCTGACATCGGCTGAGGCAAGAAAGAGTCCCCAACGGGGTACTTAGCTTTTTTCGAAGTCTTCGGTAGCTGAAATTGCTGGATCTGACCGACCGGCACTTGCGAACAGCTTCTGCTTCGGGCACCGCGCGGCAAGAAAGACTGAGGAAAATGGCGTCGGCTGATGCTTTTATACCCCAGACGCTCTGACGTCGGGGAAAGTGCGACATCAGCCGAGGCCAGACCCAGACTTTGGAATCCGGCCGACCGAAGGGAATCCTGAGGCAGGACAACCCATATGTTATGACTGCAGATGCATCCTTGAAGGACACCTGGGAAAGGCAAAAAGGGTAGAATATTAATAAGATATCCCCTATCGTAACAGACGCCCTATAATAACAGAACCACACAAATCTGGCTACTATGTTGGATAACCATGTTATTACTGCAACAAAGGAAAGGGGGGTTTCAATCAGGTTGGATGAGACAATCTCACACAAAAAAATTTCAAAACAGGCCAAATATTGCTCATAAAAACAAAAGTTAGCTGGCAACATGAATAAAGAAATGTACTCTGTATAATGTCATGAGCAAGACAATACCAAACATAAGACATATTCTGAGAAAAGAGCGAGTCAGGGTAACAAATACCCCCCAGTAATGGTGTCATGGGATCTTTTATAGCCACCTCAACTATCATCAACTCCTCGGTTTAATGTCTAATCTGAGAGGCTGTATACTAGTGCAGCACCCTCCCTGATGCTGCACTGCAGAATCAGTGATCAAAATATCTGGTGTGGGAATAGAACCCAAAGTCTTTTGCACCAAAGGTGAGTGTGCTACATGTGTCACTAATACCTGCAACCCATCAATCTAAAATAAAAATCCTGCAGAATAGAGGCTATAAAAACATCTCCCCCTCAGCATGTGTCCCCAAATAAGAAAAAGTAAAAATAAATCCACAAGGTCTCCTGATCACATAGATAGTTACTAAATGTGAAAGAAGAAGCTGTTTTTAAAAGACAAACCGTTAAATCCATAGCCAGCAGATGATCACACAGCATAGTTAAACTAAAGCAGGGAAACTCCCAGAACATTTTTACCCAGTCAGTCAAACAGGCATCAGACTGCAGAAGTAGCCACACAGAAGGAAACATATCAATACAAACATCACAAAGGTCAACCACAGCAGTGAAAAGAGGTCACACAGCAGAGCACACAACACATAACAAAACAAAAATTAAAGATATAGACCCTCTGAATACCAATAAATGATAACAAGCATGCATCAGCCAGGTATGGGTTAATGCTTCTAGGAGAGAATTATCAGAGAGTTGGGCATCATGAGTCTGACAACAGCATTACGTGAGTAGACTACAAAAATAATCTAACTCTCCCCTTCTCTGACTAAAGTCCAACCAGTGGCAATGGACAGTCTTAATAAAATGAATTGTAATCCCAGGTTTTAAACCACTATTACTATCTATATAGTGAAAACCCGTGCAAAAGCCCATAGAAGCAACAAAGACATACTAAACTTCTCTCAGTATTCTATCAAGTTTTAAGAAAGAAATTTAAAAAAGAGAGGGTAATGCCTTTGTAATAACTTAAAATAAACTATTGAGAGTATCACGTTGGTGAAGCAGCACGGATAGGATATAGTAATTCTTAACATCGCAAAACATTCTATGTGCTTACATGTCCCCCCCACCAAATTCCAGCTAATAGCTATTGCTAAAGTCAACCAATCAGAATTTAAAGGCTCTGAGACTACATGCAAGGTATAGTAAGTGGGACTGAGAATTTTTATAAACAATTTCTTACAAAAAAAAATAAAAAATTCACCTGAATACACCCATCCACCCAAACACACAGAGTACCACATCAGTGAAAAAGTGTTAAGGGGAACATTTAAGGAAAGGTAATTTTCTAAGCAGCACTGTACACCATCTTTGCAGGCATTTTAGATTTAACCAGTACTGCCACATATCTGTATGGCCCAACAGGTAGAGGGATTGCTTACAGTGAAGTGCAGCATAAGGGGGGGGGGGGTGCTGCACTCCTGAATGTACCATCCTTCGGACCAATATATTAAAAATAAGCCCCATTTGCATGAATTGGTGGTAGCTCAGGTGGATGTAAAACATCCCATTGTACCAATCAAAGAGTAGAAGTTCCTCGATGCGCTGGTCAAATGCCCCCTAGTAGTATAAATACCACCTCAGGTCTCCTCTGAAAAGAGGCTACTGACCTAGTGGGACTAACCTGGTCAATAAACTATAAATAAAAAAATAAGTAAGTGTAACATGAAACAGATTGAGGATGGGCATGAAATTTCAGGTAAAACCTGGAAAAGTGCTCTCTTAAAACGAATAACGCAAGTTTTGTTAGGCGACTGCTTTTTCTTTTTGATGTTTGTGTTGCAAATAAACAAACTGACTGTTTCAGAACCCTAAAGCATCCGATATTACAGCTAGCGGCCTTGAAAGTCAGACAGAGGTGTATGTGCATATGAGCTAAAAAGGCTACTTAGTATAAAAGTAGCAGTCTTGTACATTTAGTTTTTATTCTATGTTCTCTGTCATGTATGCTCTTACCTTTAAAGCTTTCCCGGTATTAATGTCAGATGTCATGTTGTGCTCTGTATATGCAGCTTCAACTAGAGTGAGAAAAAAAAGAAATACATTCTCAGTCTTTTCTCTGACATCTATTACTGCCTGTTTACTACCATGTAAACAACTGGCATGCACTGATGTATTGCTTAAATAATTGTTTGAGCTTATACTGGCATGCACGTCTATGTGTTGTCAAGGAAACTGTTTGTGTCTTCTCTAATGGCTAGACATAGTAGAAGTTCTTTTTTCCTCTCACTTTCATTTCGAAATGATACAATGACCAAATATTACAACAGAAAAAAAAAATGGATGCATTTTTAGCAAGTTTGAAAACATTAACATAGCAACATAAAAACAAATAAACAGTGAAGTCCCACAGAAGAAGAGTTCAAAGAATCTTCTGATTTTTGATTTTTATGAAAACACTTTAGTAGCAGTACCACCACAACAAGGGTATACCAAAGCTAGCAGAAGTTGAGAGTTTTTTTCCCCTGAAGAGTAAGTAGGAAGTCTCCATATTCCTTAGAATGTTTTGACTTCATCTTTATCTCCAGGTGGTTACATAATGTGTGAACCGGAGGTGACAGTTTCCTCAGCTTTATATTTAACGATTACGACTAGAAAGTTAAAAAAAATTATGATCTAGACAAATTGTATTTAATGTTATTTGTAGATGTTAATCATTCTATAAACTTAAGAATTTTATATATTCCATTCCCATTTTATATCAAAATAAAGATTTTGACTCTACCTAGGCATCACCATCAAATTCAAAACACTTTATTAGTTTACATTTCTTGCTTTAATCTAACAAAGGAAAGGTGAACATTGAAATTACATTCACATCTGGATAGGATTCGGCCTTAAGCGAACAGTAGTTCAGTCTAGAATTCAGAGAGACGTATTTGTGGAATTCAGAAACACAGCTACTACTAGCTGCTTTGCACAATGTGCCTCCAAGGGCATTACAATTGACAAAGGGTAAAAGCAATATAAAATAAAAATCAGAGTTCACTAGGAAATCCACTCACAGTCAGAACAAGGTCTGCAGTGAAGGACCATAACCCCAGTGGTGAGTGATGTGAAGGACCATAACCCCAGTGGTGAGTGATGCATGCTGCGAGCATGTCAGGTGTTCATGGCCCAGGAACGCATCTCAATAGGTCTCACAACATTCACGTGCTCAGAAAAACAGGTGTACCAATGTAAAGGCTCAGAGCATCACTTCAGTTATCTTTTGACCAGATGAAAGGGTGGAAATGGGAATATAGGACAGTATGTAAGACAGGAAAAGCAAGCAGTGGGGGAGCACATATGGGAAACATCCAAGCTAAGAACAGGATGGGGGAAGGAGAGGTGGGAAATTTTTTTTGTTTTGTTTTTTTTTTTGGAACAGGTGTCTATTTTATACATGAGAGATATAGCTCTGAAACTGAGAACAAGGACCTGTAACAAAGTAGTTCATTATATCAGTACCCAACAGTAAAAAAGCCAACACAGAAAAACACAAGCATTAACTAAACAGAGATAAGTAAGAGACAGGCTCAATACCGACTGCAAAATGAGAAAGGAAGGCTGCACAGAGAGATGTTGCAATGGAAAGAGTAAGGCTTGTGGGCAGAAGTAAATGACCAGCCATACAAAACAAGATGGGAGGTGCTGACACTGATGGTGGGAAAGCATAAAGGAAAAAGATACATCAGACAATCAGAGGATAAATAATGGTGTTTGGGATGATTAGATAACATATAAGGGCAGGCACAGACACAAACAGGAGGCAACGTGCTGGGGAATAGAATGGTTCTAGGCAGTTGACATCCCTGTCTGCCTACAACCCATAAATGCTACCCTGGGCTCCTTCACCCCTTGGTCCTGGCTCAGATGGACAAGCCAGTGCTGGACAGAGATGCGACTCAAGCAGCTGCTTAAGGAGGGTACTCCAGGTGGCTGATAAAGGCAGCTGGCAGGCATGGTAAATAATTGGGTTAATAGGAGGCTAGATGCCTATGTGTGACAAATGGGAATCCCCACAGTGTCATGGTCACTGGTGGGAGCTCCTCCATCTTCAGTGCAGGGCCTGATGGCCTCTCTTCTGCAACTAATGTCCAAGCTGGGAAGGTGATCCTAGCAGACTGGCTTGCAGAAGAGGTAGACAATAGTGTCACAATGGGAGAGCTGGAGGTCCTTGGTGGAGAGACGGCCATGGGTGTAGATGCTGCTCCACAGCATTGTAAAATAAATGGATCAAAACATAAAATAAGCCAAAAGTAACAAAGTACAGCAACAAACTGAGTGGTAAACAGAAAAGCACATAATGAAAAAATCCAGCAGATGGGTATTATCTTACAACTTCAAACTTCAAACACCCTCCCTTCATTAGCAATGATGGCCTAACAAAATCCAGGTTGGGGATAGAACCTACATAAAGCAACACAAACAACCTGAACAACAATGCCTTAACCTGTTGAGCTACTTTGACATTAACATTGCACCTGGTAGTCAATCAACAACCAAGCATCAAACACACATACTGCTACTTGGAGCTGGTTTGACAGTAAAGGACAAATGCTACAGTTACAGACTACAGATATGAGCTTAGTACATACACAGTCTGCAACATGGATAACTGTAAAGAGGCATGACAATACTCTAACCTCTACTGCAACAAGCAGGTGTATTCATCCCAGCACCTCGTAAGGCACTCCATCCTACTACTGTAGAGCTGTGCATTACCCTGCTGAAATAAGGTAGTCTCAAAGGAATAAATACAGGAAAAATTTTCTGTCCTCCATGCACCATAATAGAGTCTTGCAAGGTGCAGTACCTTTCCTAGACAAGCTTGATAGCCGATTAATAACAAAGAAATATGGTCAGCATCTCTCGGCCATGCCCACGATCCACTGTGTGATCCACTGCACAATGTGGGCTAACTCAATTATGCAGCCTGGACAGGTGAATCATAAAAGGCATCACTGCATAACTATTGCTACGATAAACTGGGAGGTATGAAAAATGGTATCTGTACAGCAGGGCCTGGCTAGTAATACATCATGCAATACAGCAATTCAATCTCAGTAAGTTTTAGTGTAGAATTACGCATACATCCCCTGTGCCACACTGAATCCATATGCACAACACTGCCGACAGGTGCTTAAGTGTTTGTATGACACCATGTAGAATGGGTTGTAATGTTAATGGAGTGGGTATATTGTGCAGATTGTGCAATTAAGAGATATTAAGAAATCAGCTCCCCCCATTAACATAAATAACTGTGCAGAGAGGTCCAAAACTGTGTGACATAAGCATAAGGAGGCTACAGTGAGTCTCGTTGTGCTACAGAAGGGGTTGTAGAGCTTCAATCAGGAGAGACAGTTCAGGTGTTGTTAATAAAGAAATGAAGTGGCATTGGAGTAACAAATGCATTTTTTAGGGCCTGAGCACGACGTAGTCGGGTGTCGCTTTTGCGCTAGATTTAATAAGCGCACCATTAAACGCAGATTAGATTGTGCTAGGCTTGTTTTCGGTAAGCGGTGTAACTACAACATGCCGTCGGATCCTCCGACGCCCGCTACCGCAAAGAAGCGAAAAGATAAATCGTTAAAGTCAAAACAGGATGAGTCGCCCGTTGCGGACGCCGGTTCTATTGAAACTACGGTTGAATCTGTGGATCCAGCCGAGGTCTCGGCTGAATCACAGGGGGAACCTTTACTTTTACAGGAATTGGCCTCTCAGGAGTTAGGTCAGGCCGAGGGGGCTTCTCAAATTTCTGTAGTCCCATCATTACAAAAGGTTATTAGGCCCTCTACTTCGGTCACCAAGGGCCCTGCTAAAGCTAAATCTGGTCTTTCTGGTACAGGCAGCAGCCCTGGTTCTTCGGGCTCTGTTCCTAAAAAACATATGTTGAAAATGGCAGAGGATTTGATTACTTTAATCAGGGGTTCTATGCCCCCTCCAGACAAGAGGCCTAGGATGGAGACAGATGTGGAGGGATTGGAGCATTCCTCAGATTTTTCTGAATCTTCAGCTGAGGACAATCAGGATTTTCCTCCCTATTCTGATTCGGATGCAGAGGATTCCTGTCCTTCTGCTTCTCCTCCAGAAGATTTTTCCTTTTCTGAAACCCTACACTCCATGAGGGAGCATTTCAAGTGGGAAGGTCAGGATTTTCAGATTCTCGTAAGAGGCTTAGGGAATTTTTGTTTTTGCCACAACATAGACCTTTGGCTATTCCCCCTGTTTTAGATGTTGTTCAGGATGTTTTTTCTGAAGCTTCCCTTAATCCTGATTCTTTACCCCCTGCAACTGTCAAGCCAGACAGGTATTACAGAGTTCCAGAGGCTCATAAATATTTGTATAAGAGTCCTAGAGCTGACCCAGAAACTATTAGTCAAGGACCTAAGGGTGTCAGGGCTTCGGTGGTTAAGAATCCAGTACCTCTGGATAAAGATTCTAGGGCTTTGGATAGGTGGGGTAAGAAAGTGTATACCTCCTCCACGCTAGCTATGAGGGCTTAAATTGCCAGTTTCATATGCTGAAGTACCAGAACTTTTTGTTAGGTCAGTTGAAATCTAAGGTAGATGCTTTAGCTGAGGGGATAGAGTGTAAGGAATTGCAGGACTTAGTTCATGCCTCAGATCAGGTTGGTAAGCATTCCTTGCAATGTGGCTTTGATGCTCTTCAGGCTTCCTCCAGGGTGGCTGCCACTGGTTCAGTTATTCGTAGGCATGCATGGCTTAAGGATCAAAATTTGTCAGAGCATGTTAAAGCTCGAATTTTGGATGCTCCTCTACAATCGGAAGTTTTTTGGTTCTCCTGTGGAGTCAGTTTTGAAAAAAATGGAAGACAAAGCTAAGTCCATGCAGACGGTTAAGGAATTTTTACAAGTGCAGACACCTAAGTTTAGCAGGAATTGGCCTGCAAAAGGTTGGTCTTACTCTTCTTCCGAATTTCAGTCTAAGGGCAGGTCTAGACGTGGTAGGGGCAGAGCTCATGCTCAGGGTTCTTTCAGACCTAGGACTTGGAGTTCTCCTGCACAATCTTCTGGTGAGGGCAGGGGTCGTCCTTTGCGTAAACAGACCCAATGACCTGTATCTCCAGCTGCCAGACTCTGCTTGTCTGGCAGCTCCTCTAGGAGGAAAGTTGGCACTTTTCAAGCAAAACTGGCTTTTGGTCACCCAGGACAAATGGGTGCTGGACATTATAAATCAAGGCTACAAGTTTTATTTTCACACCTTGCCTCCTTTCAAAGGCATGCCGGATGTACCTCCTCAGCAAAGGCTGGAGGCTCACAAACAGATTTCTTTACTTTTACAAATGGGGGCGATCCAGGTGGTACCTCCGTCAGAAGTAGGCCTGGGATTTTATTCTCGCCTATTCCTGGTGCCAAAGAAAGGAAACACTTGGAGGCCAATTCTGGATTTGTCCATTCTCAATACATATCTAGACATTCCAAAGTTCAAGATGTTAACTTTACAGCAACTTCTGCCTCTGCTAGGCAAAGATCACTGGATGGTAATTCTGGATCTCAAAGAGGCTTATCTTCACATTCCTATCAGGCCCAGCTGCAGGAGATTCCTGCGTTTTCGGGCTGGTACTTTTCATTATCAGTTCTCTGCATTGCCCTTTGGCTTATCTACTGCACCCAGGGTGTTCACAAAGGTCCTGGCTCCTGTGATAGCCTTCTTAAGACTAAGAGGTATACAAATTTATCCTTATCTGGACGATTGCCTGATTCTTGCTCAAGACAAAGTCAAGTTACTTCAACAACTACAGTATGTAATGGCAGTTTTAAGGTGCCTAGGGTATTCTGTGAACAAACAAAGTCCAGTCTAGTACCCTCTCAGGACATGTGCTTTCTGGGTGTGAGACTGAATACAGCCTCTCAGCTGGCCTTTTTGACCCCGGACAAACAAAGAAATCTTCACCTGTACTTCCAGCAATTATCCCTAATGTCCAGGCTGACTGCAAGGACAGTCCTTCAAGCCTTAGGGTTCATGGCATCTTACATTCTGGTACTTCCCAATGCCAAACTGCATATGAGGAAGCTACAATGGTATCTCAAAAATGTATGGACTCAACACTGCCACGATTTGGACACTGTCATTCAGATATTACCTTGCATCCAGAGGGAATTCTTGTGGTGGGCTCAGGAATGTCACCTAAACAAGGGACTCTCTGTGACCCGACCAGAGGCGAGTCAGATCTTAATGACGGATGCCTCAGACCTGGCTTGGGGAGCACACTTCAATGGGAAATGGGTTCAAGACACGTGGCCTCCCAGACTACAGCATTTGCATATCAACATGAAGGAGATGTTAGCAGTCCAATTTGCCCTGATGGCCTTTAAGGATCTACTTCAACCAGGACAGGTGTTGATTCAAACAGACAACACAACTGTTATGTGGTACATCAACAAGCAGGGGGGAACCCATTCTTACTCTCTTTGCAGACAAGCTATGATTTTGTGGGAGACTGCTCTGAGGTTGCACATCACTCTTCAAGCACGGTTTCTGCCAGGAGCACAGAACTCCTTAGCAGATGCTTTGAGCAGACAAATTGTGGATTCCCACGAGTGGAAATTGGATCCTCATGTATTCCAACAGTTGACAGTGGCTTGGGGAACTCCAGACATAGATCTGCTCGCTTCTCCACTAAATTTCCAACTGCCAAAATTTTGCAAAAAAAGCTTGGAAAGTGGATGCTCTATCTTTCAGTTGGAACAACCTTCACGTCTATGCTTTTCCTCCTCTGCCTCTCCTTCCCAAGGTACTCTTAAAAGTCAGACAGGACAAACCTTGCATGATTCTAATACCACCAGATTGGCCACGACAGCACTGGTATCCTCTGCTGAGGAGTTTAATTCAGGAGCCTCCTTGGCCTTTGCCACCAATTCCACACCTGTTGTCCCAGGCAAGCAATCATTTTCTCAATGTCAGGGTACAGTCCCTGCATCTGACAGCCTGGCGTATTCTGTTTTAGACCCTGGGGGGTCTCAGCTTCCTCAACAAGTTTTGAATGTCATTTTGGAAGCCAGACGGCCTAGTACTAGAAAAGTTTATGCTGATAAATGGAGGAGATTTTTTTCTTTGGAGCACAGCAAAGAGTTTTGATGTTTCAGTGCCTAATTTGAGTTTTACACTACAGTACCTTACTGAATTATTAGACAAGGGTTTGTCTTTCTCCTCTGTGAAAGTTCATGCTGCAGCCATTTCTGCTCACTATAATTGTGACCCTCCTTTATTTTCTCACCCTTTGTTTAAGCAATTTCTTAGAGGGGCAAAGAACATAAGACCCCCACGTAGAGCTCCTACTCCTTCCTGGGATCTCAATTTTGTGTTGGAAAAGCTTACTTTACCTCCTTTTGAACCTGCAGCTACGTCTGAATTGAAGTTTTTGTCTTGGAAGACTGCTTTTTTGTTGGCCATTACGTCTGCTAGGAGGATATCTGAATTGCAGGCTCTCATGGCAGTTGAACCCTTCCTGATATTCCATAAGGATAGGGTGTCCTTGCGTACTAACCCTACTTTTATGCCTAAAGTTATTTCTAATGTGGCCTTAAACCAGTCTATTCATTTGCCTACTTTTTATGCTGATCCCCAAACTAAAGGAGAAAAAGTCTTGCATTCTTTGGATATTCACAGGCAGTTACGCTACTATTTGAGCAGAACTAAAGAGTTCAGGAAGACTCAACAGTTATTTATTTCTTTTGCTTTGAGTTCACAAGGGAAAGCTGTTTCAAAGCAAACCATTTCTAAGTGGATTGGCCATTGTATTGCTTTTTGTTATTCTCATCATGGAAAGGATGTTCCGGCTGGGATCAGACCTCATTCCACTAGGGCTACTGCCACATCTACTGCCTTTTTGAGGGGGGTAGCTACTAAGGATATTTTGGAGGCAGCTACTTGGAGTTCAGTGCACACTTTTACTAAACATTACCATCTCCCTCTTTATTCCAAGTCTAGGGCTGGGTTTGCCACTGCAGTTTTACAGGGCATGTTAGCAGCTCCTAATGCTTTTTAGTTTTGCCAGCCTCCCTTTACCTTTGCTTTGGGATTCTACCCACAGGTTATGACTGCAGCAATGTGAGACGAAGAACATAGTACAGTTTTGTACCTACCATAAATGTAGATGTTCGAGGATCCACATTGCTGCAGTCCAATTTTCCCTCCCTCCTTCCCCTCTATAGTTTGGGGGTTGCTGTGTTTCTTTTGGGATAATTATTATTTTATCTATGTTGGTTGTTGGGTATTTTCTATTTTGGCTATGGCCTTTCCTTTTTAGGCCTTCTGACATCTGGGGCAAGAAAGACTGAGGATATGGCGTCGGTCATGCGCTTAAGTACTACTGCGTACTGACGTCAGATCTGAGCGCCCATGAGCGACGCCAGCCTAACACTTTGGTATTCGGGCCGACCGAGGACAGCGGACTACCCACAGGTTATGACTGCAGCAATGTGAGACGAAGAACATCAACAGTTTTGTAGTGCAGATCTTAAAGACAGTAGACCAACATTGAGGACATGGAGGAACACATTTTTAAGGGTGTATAGGGTATGGATAGCACATATATGGCGGACTTAACTATGGGGGGGGGGGGCACTTGTCAACAGCTGTAATAGGTTCATAGGCTGGTACTAGGCTATCGGCCCTAGGGCCTATACAAACTTAACCATAACAATTCCCTGGCTATTTCTTCCTACAGTATTTACTTCCCTGGACCCCTGTCTAGCAGGGCGACTGATGTGATCCCTGGGGTGAATTTCCTATCTCGCATCCAATCATCAAGGTTCCTTTTGAAGAGGCCCAAAGAGGCGCTCTGCTTGACATGTATGGGCAGCCTATTCCAGAGTCTGGGAATCTCTGGGTCAGGAACCTATCCCTCCAGCATGTTTTGTTCATTGTGATGACAAGGTTTAGATCCCTGGAGTGTGTCTCTCTGAGGGATTGGGATTTCTTTAAGTGTAGCATGTCCAACAGCTCTGGGTATGACATGGCCTTGTATGTTAAGCAGAGATCGCCTCTGAGTAGACGATATGCGACAGAGTACAGGTGGAATTTTTTTAGACTGTCAGCATATGGCATCTGCTTCAGGCCTGTGATTCTTTTAGTGAGGTATTTCTGCGGCCTTTCCAGTTGCAGATGTCTTGAGAGTTATATACAAAACAGGGCGTTGTATTCTATAATGGGTCTAATGAGGGAGGAATACAGTGGGATAATGACCTCCGTTTTTCTGCATGAAAAGCCCTTCGTGATGAGGTGTGTCACATAGGATTTCCCTTTCCTGACTGTTGTGGCGATGTGGTCATCGAAGGTGAGACCACTGTCCACCTGTGTCCCTAAGTCTCTTATCACACTTTCGGTGTTTAGTGTACTGCCAACCTATGTGGTAATTCACGGGTACATGTTTTTTCCCAAAGGGGATAACTATACATTTCTTGGCATTGAGCTTGAGCCCATGGCTCTGGCACCAAGCATCTGTTTCTGTAATATATCCACATCATTTGGGGATTCAATAAAGGCTCCCAGTTTTCAGTCATCTGCGAATTGTTAGCCAGAGTCCCTTAGTATTGATCTGTACTTCAGAGATGTAGATGCCAAACAAGAGCGGTCCCAGGAATGAACCCTGAGGTACTCCACTTGTCTGGAGCTGGATTTGGAGTCGGCTACTTTTACAGTGTGGGTTCTGTCAGTAAGCCAGTTGGCACCCCATCGAATGACATAGGGATTAATGCCGAGCTTAGTAAGTTTATCTATGATTCCACAGTGGGGGATGGTGTCAAAGGCCTTGGCAAGGTCCAGATAGGCTGTGTGGACCACCTTACCCTTGTCCACGGCTCTGGAGACCGATTTGAAGAAGTCAATCAGGTTCAGGAAACAAGATTGTCCCTTCACGAACCTAAACTGCATGGGGTCCAGTGTTTGAAGGTTGCCAATGTCTTTGTTTATAAGTTTCATGATAATACGTTCCATGGCCTTGCAGATCAGGCTTGTCAGACTAATGGGGCGGTAGTTCCCGGGATCCAAGATGGATCCCCCCATGTGGAGTGGGATAACTGTAGCTGTGCGCCACTCAGTGGGCACGAAGCCTGAGTTGAGGCTATGATTAAACATGACACTTAGGTGAGTGCCAGTTCATTTTGTAGTTCATGTAGTACACAACCTGGGATGTCATCTGGTCCCATGGATGCTATATTCTTAGCTTTGGAGAGTGCGATTTTTACCTGTGTGGCCATTATTACTGGAATTTGTCAATCTTTCGGTATTGAGATGGGCTCTTTAGGGAGTGAGAGGGGGTGAAGTTTGCACTGAATTGATCTGCCAGGATATTGGCAATATCCTTGGGATCAGTATATTTAATGCCATTCTGTTGTAGCTCAGAGCAGATCTGAGATTGCCATTTAGATTTTTGACACAGCTATAGAATGCCTTGTGGTTGTCTTTGGAATCTTTGGCAATTTTATTTTCGTAACTAGCTTTGGAGGATTTTATGAGGGATCTCAGCTTCTTACTGAGGCTGGTAAGGGAGTTTTTTGCATCCTGGGATTTTCCTCTTTTCTGCAACAATTTCTTCCTTTTGTTGTAAAGTTTGTTTATGGTAAGGGACTACCAGATTGGCTTCCTTTTTTTGGAGGATAGCGTCTTGGCTCTATTGGGTATGGCACGATTCATGCACGAGTGTATGTGTACAGAGCCTTAGTGTAGGATTCAGCAGTCAAACTTTCAGTTCCCGTCTGCATGGGTGTCATGAAGTTTGTCACTTCTGACATGAGTAGCATGAAGTCAGCTTTGGAGAAGTTTTTTATGGAGGTTTCCTTACTGGGGGTGGGGTGGGGGTGGGATGTGGATGTCAAGGGTGATTAGCTTATGGTCATACCTGACCAACAAGGGGGTGACCATAGGTGTGGAGCATTGATTTCCCATGTTGGTAATGACCAGGTCTAGGACATTGGAACCCCTGGTGGGACCAAGGATTAGTTGATCCAGGGCATTGGAATTTATGAATTCCAAGAACAGTTGGGCAAAGGTGTTGGTACACGAGTAGTTTCCCGGTTATTTTTTTTTTTTTGGAGAGGGGGATTACATGTGGTCTGTGGTGCTTGCAAAATTTACTACGTTTGGTCCATTATATGACAAAGACATACTTTCAGTTGCATTTAAAACAGTCAGGCTACAGTGAAGAAATGACTGGCCATGCTGACCCAAGTGTTTTCCAAACTGACAGCAATACGTCTGGCAACAATTAGCAAAAAACAAAGAGTCATCAATGGAGACAAAAGTTGAAAAGGCAAGTTCTCTCATGCCCAGAAAGCGGTGCTATTGCAGGCTCTCCATCTCCATGGCTGAGGGCTCTTTGGGAAAGATGCTGTCAACCATGCCTACTGCAACCGTGTATGCAGTTAGTGGCCAGGACTGCATGCAAGAGCACATTCACTGTAGGGCCACAGACAGTACCTACATTTCTGAGAAAAGAGATGTCCTTTTTGCATAGGAAGGTAGACTGGCCAGAGTTGGGCCACTGGTCGAGTAATCTCTGATGGAAAAGGAGCTTCTGGCCACTGTTGAAGGCAGTGCAATGTCTGGATGGTCCCACTGTAAACTGCTAGACAATGGAGGAGAGCTGCAAAATGCTCACAGATTATAAACAGTAGACGTCTCAAGTTGGTACTGTGATATCTATACTTTACCAGAAAAGGACTTTCTTTGATCAAACACTATTGGTAAAGTACAGTTTTGTACCTACCATAAATGTAGATGTTAGAGTGTTCACATTGCTGCAGTCATTACACTTGGGTTATCCTGCCGTCAGGCGGTCCTGCAGTCGACCAGAGTTCCAAAGTCTTGGTCCGGCGTCGGTTGCTGTCACTTCTTCCCTGACGTCAGTGCACCAGGGTTATACAAGATGCATCTGACGCCATTTTCTTCAGTTTTTCTTGTCCCAGATGGCAGGTGCCCCCAAGTATGTAGGCAATACATATTGCTAACAAAACATACATAAAAAATAAAAACAATACCTTCAGTTACAAGCAAATACACCACAAAGGTTGTATAGGATAGAAAGGTATAGAGAAGTCCAGCAAGGACAGAGGGGATGGAGGGAGGGTAACCTGGACTGCAGCAGTGTGAACACTCAAACATCAACATTTATGGTAGGTACAAAACTGTACTGTGTTCATTGTGTTACACTGCTGCAGTCATTACACTTGGGTAGAATCCCAAAGCTAAGGTTGGGTGGCTGGTCTATAAAGAGTTAGGATTGGCTATGAGGCCCTGCAGAACTGCAGTGGCAAATCCTGCTCTGGATTTAGAGTAAAGAGGCAAGTGGTAATGCTTGGTAAAGGTGTGCACTGAACTCCAAGTTGCAGCCTCCAAAATTTCCTTGGTTGGCACTCCACTGAGAAAGGCTGTTGAAGTGGCTGTTGCTCTGGTAGAATGTGGCCTAATGTTATTAGGGACTGATTTTCCATGCTGTGTGTAGCAGTAATGACTACAGTGTCCTATCCATTTGGAAATAGTCTGCTTTGAGATAGCCTTGCCCTGAGATCCTGCAGCATATGCTACAAACAGTTGCTCAGTTTTCCTGAAAGCTTTTGTTTTGTCCAAGTAGAGGCGTAGCTGCCTGTGTATATCCAAAGAGTGCAGAAGTTTCTCCCCTTTATTCTGGGGGTTTGGATAGAAAGTTGGCAAATGGATGGTTTGGTTAAGAGCCACACTAGATACCACCTTTGGCATGAAGGTAGGGTTTGTCCTTAAAGAAACCCTGTCCTGATGAAATATTATAAATGGTTCCACTGACATTAATGGCTGTAGCTCTGAGACTCATGCTGAAGTTACTGCCAGGAGCAGAGCTGTTTTCCAAGATAAAAATTTTAGATCGTCTGTATTGGCTGGCTCAAAAGGTGGCAAGGTCAGTTTTTCCAAAACAAAATTGAGGTCCCACGTTGGTGTTGGTGCTCTCCGGGGCGGTCTTATGTTTTTAGCCCCTCTAAGGTACTGCTTTAGCAAGGGATGAGAGAATAAAGGAGGATCCATGTTGTAATGAGCTGAAATGGCAGAGGCGTGAATCTTAACTGATGAGAAGGCTAGGCCCTTGTCCAGCATCTCAGTTAAGTATTGTAAAATCTGAGGAATGTTTGGGACAAGAGGGTCAAGGCTTTGAGCCTGGTTCCAGGCACAGAATCTCTTCCATTTTTCTGAGTAAGATTTCCTGGTGCTAGGCCTCCTGGCCTCCAAAATGACATCCATAACAGCTTTAGAGAGAGGTGTTGCCCGTTTGACTAATGAATCTGCCATGCAGCCAGGTTTAGGGTTTTGAGCTGACCATGCAGGATCTGGTTGTATTGTTGAGTCAGAAGGTGTGAAATTTGAGGCAAAATCCATGGGGACCTTGAGCTAAGTTCTTTAAGATTGGGTACCAGTGCTGGCGTGGCCAGTCTGGAGCAATCAGGATCATATTTGGTTTTTCTTGTCTGGCTTTTAGGAGTACCTTTGAAAGGAGAGGCAGTGGTGGGAAGGCATAAACTTTTAGGCTGTTCCAGCTGAACGAAAGAGCATCCACTTTCCATTCTTGTGTGTGAGCATCCACTTTTCATGCTTGTGTGTGGTAAGTCCTTGTGCAGAATTTTTGTAGTTGGCAATTCAGTGGGGAGGCAAAAAGATCTATGTCTGGGCACCCCCATTTTTGCATTACCATGCTGAAGATTTGTGGATTCAATTTCCATTCGTGAGGGTCCATGATATTTCTGCTGAGATCGGCTGCCAGAGTATTTTTCTTTCCTGGCAGGAATTGTGCTTGCAGATGAACTTGATACGTTAGAGCTGTGTTCCACAAGGTCATGGCTTGCCTGCATAGGGGATATGAATGAGTGCCCCCTTGCTTGTTTATGTACCACATTACTGTGGTGTTGTCTGTCTTTAATAGTAATTGTCCTGGATGCAGAAGGTCCTTGAAAGCTGTTAGAGCATTTTGAACAGCCATCATCTCTTTTTGATTGATGTGAAGATGCATTTGGTCTGTGGTCCACTTGCCCTGAACACATTTTCCTGCCATGTGTGCTCCCCAGGCGTAATCCGAAGCATCTGTTGTTAAGAGTCTGCCTGGCTGTGGGTAGAGTGAAAGGCTGACCCTTGTTGAGGTGACATGCCTGTGCCCACCATCGAAACTCCTGTTGTAGGCAGGGAATTACTGGTATTACTGGTTTCTAAACTGTGAGAGTGTTGAGTCCAAACACTTTTTAGGTACATTGTAATTTCCTCATATGCAGTCTGGCATATGGAATTAGTAGTATGCAGGATGCCATGAATCCCAGGGCCTGCAGAATTTTTCTTGCAGGGAGATGAGACTTTTTTGCCAGTAATTGAAAATATTGAGTCAGTTGTCCTGGTTTGTCTGGCGTGAGATAAGCCATCTGGGCTGTTGTATCCAAGCTGGCACCCAGGAATATTATCTGCTGTGAGGTCACTAGTTTTGACTTCTTTTCATTTACTGTGTACCCTAGAGAAATTAGCAGCCTTTTTACAAATGCCAGATGCTTTAGAAGAATGTCCTTTTTCTCTGCTTGAATGAGACAGTCTGAGTCGTCCAGGTATGGATATATTTGAATTCCTTTTTGTCTGCAAAATGCGATTACTGGTGCCAGGCAAAGACCCTGGGCGCAGTAGATAAGCCAAAGGGCAGTGCAGAGAATTGGTAGTGCATTGTACCAGCTTTGAATCTGAGGTATCTTCTGCAATCTTGTCTGATAGGGACATGCAGGTATGCCTCTGAGGTCCAGAGTAACAAGCCAAGCCTTCTTGCCTAGCATGGGAAGAAGCTGCTGTAGTGTCAACATTTTGAATTTCGGAACATCCAGGTAAGTATTTAGAGTTGAAAGGTCTAGTATGGGTCTCCAGGCCTTGTCCTTTCTGGGGACCAGGAAGAGTCTTGAGTAAAATCCTTGTCCTTGTTCTTGTTGTGGTACTTTTTGAATTGCTCTCATGTCCATGAGGGGTGAAATTTGTTTTGACCCTCTGTCCATTGATTTTGTGGCAGGTTTGGCATTCCCTTTAGCCTTGGTAAAGTGTGAAAGTGGAACCTGTATCCTTGAGACACAATATTCAGAACCCATTTGTCTTGGGTGATTGTTTGCCAATTTTGAGAAAAAAGTGCTAGTTTCCCCCCTAAGGGAGCTGCCAAAAGGGAAGTGCTTGGCATACCAAGGGGGAAGTCATTGGGACGGTTTCCTGTAAGGTTGAGACTTGTCCTCACCTCCTTTTGGGGTTGAAGTACCCCACTGTCGTTGTCTGCAAGAGCCTTGGGGTTGAGATCTGCCTCTTGGGCGTCTGTATCTACCTCTCTGTGGTCTGTCTGACACTGGAAAGGACCAATTTTTTGTAGGCCAATTTCTGCTAAAACGAGGTGGCTATACCTGTAAGAAATCTTTGACTGTTTGCATAGATTTAGCTTTATCCTCCATTTTCTTTAATACCTCTTCTGCCTTAACACCAAACAAGGTATCATGCTGTAAAGGAGCATCCAATAATTTTGGCTTAACATGGTCAGGTAAACTCTGTTCTTTTAACCAAGCATGTCTTCAAATCACAGAACCTGTAACTGCGGCTCTACAAGAGGCCTCTAAAGAATCAACTCCACATTGCAGAGTATGTTTTCCCATCTGTTCAACTGCATGCAATAAATCCTGCATTTCTTTATAGTGAGGAGCTTCTGAGCTTGTGAGCATTTTCCGTTTTAACTGAGCCTTAAATATTGTTGGTACTTAAGCATGTGGAACTGGCAATTTAAAGCCCTTACTGCTAAAGTTGCAGAAGTGTAAACTTTCTTCCTCCATCTATCCAATGCTCTGGAATCTCTGTCAGAGGGGACTGGATTTTTTGCAATGGAAGCCTTAACGCCTTTGGGACCCTGGGAAATGGTTTCTGGGTCAGCAGAAGGGTTTTTATAAAGAAACTTGTGAGAGTCAGGGACTCTATAATACCTATCTGGCTTGGCTGGAGCAAGGGGCAAAGAATCAGGAGATAAGCTGGATTCAGAGAACACATCATCCACAATATCTAACACAGGCGGAATAGCAAGGGGCCTGTGCTGAGGCAATAGAAGAAAGTCCGAGCCTTTTCTTGGATTCTGAATAATCCTGACTTTCCCAATGGAAATGCTCCCTCATGGTATGCAAAGTTTCCCCAAAAGAGTAATCCTCAGGAGGAGAGGCTGAAGGGATAGATTCTTCAGCATCAGAGTCCTCATAGGGGGGTAGAGAGTATTCCTGGTCTGAAGAGGAATCAGAGGAAATGGAAACCTGATCAGAGGAATCATAGTCTGTATCCTGCCTAGGCCTTTTCTCAGGAGGGGGATGGGAACCCCTGATTAGAGTAATGTGGTCTTCGGCCATTTTGAGCATCTGCTTCTTAGGCATGCAGGACTGTCCTGGAGAATGATGTACTTGTTTCTTTGTCTTTAACAGTGTTTTTGTCTTGGCTGCTGCTTTAATGGTCAGTTGTGAAGGTCTGAAAACACCCTCAGAAGCTGATGCCTGCTCAGCGGCTCCGGACCCATCTGAGGGATTAGTTTCCATAGGCCCAATACCTTGAGTTTCCAGAGGCCTAGTTGTCTCCACGTGGGAGTCGGAGGCGGCCTGTGGCTCTGAGGTAGCGGGTGTCAGGGGCTGCGAAAGCGCCTCACTGAGAACCGGCGAACTGGCGACTGGCCTAGAAGAGGCTTCGTCGGTTCTGGACCTCGGATGCTTGTCTTTATCCTTGTCTTTGCGTTTTTTATGAATTGTAGTCGTCGGTTGCTCCGACGGCATTGTATAATTGAACCTTCGGCCAAAGTAGTGCAAAGCAAAATCAAAACGTCGTTTTATAGTGCGTTTGTTAAATCTAGCACAAAACTGACAACTAGTGACGTTGTGATCAGGGCCTAGGCATGGAATACAGTAAGAGTGGAAGTCCTTATAAGGTATTTGCTTCCCACAAGAAATACAATTATTAACTTTTTTTTACATCAGTCTGAGGCAAGAAAAAAAAGTTTCCCCAATGGGGTACTTAGCTTTATTGAAGACTTCGGATCTGAAATTCGACTTTGAAAATCTCAGGAGTCGGCTGACCGGCACTTGCGAACTGCTTTTGCTTTGGGCACTGCGCGGCAAGAAAGACTGAAGAAAATGGCGTCGGATGCATCTTGTATACCACTGGCGCACTGACGTCAGGGAAGAAGCGACAGCAACCGATGCCGGACCAAGACTTTGGAACTCTGGCCGACTGCGGGGCCGCCTGACGGCAGGATAACCCAAGTGTAATGACAGCAGTGTAACACGATGAACATCAATGTGTGTGGGTTTTGGGTACCAAAGAGCACCAGGGATCCAGCATCAACTTCAGCTTTCCTTCACCTTAGCCAAAAAATGGAATGCTCTTCCCTCCACTCTTAGGACCTGCGATAACCACTAAAACTTTACAACTCTTCTTCATTATCACCTTTCTCAAACAGGAAATGCAGCTGTACTCTTCACCCTATACCTCTCAAGATCTCCTCCACTTTTACTCCTGGCTAACCTCTCACCTAGCTAACCATGCTCATTTATATTATGCATAAATAACTATACTGTAAAATCTAGCCTCAAGGCCATTTGCCTGTCTTTTACACCTAAACAAAATTGTAATTGTTTCTTTATGAGTGCTACCTGTTTATTTGTCAGTAATGCAAAGTTTCTTAGTAATTATTCATGTAACTATGTATTGTTGGAGCTTTTCTCCCCGGGCCTTCACTGAAAACGGGCTCCACGACCCAGTGGATCTCCCTGGTCATCAAACTGGAATAAATAAATAAATAAATGTAAGGGCATGAAGCAAGGTATTTACCAGCACTGCTGCAATACATGGTAGTATTACATCTGCATTTTGAGCATGTTCACAGTGGTGGGTAGACTTACACTGGGGTTTACGATTTGTTGTGTTTATAGGTGAATCACTGTCCAGCAACACCTCCATGGAACTTCTACAATCTGATATCAGAGGATCATCTACCTTATGATGGATGACAATGATGACGATGACTGCAATACTGAACACAATCAGGGAGTACAGCGTGCATGATGGATACAGGCAATGTGACTACTGATTGCCCCATGCAGACCATGGACACGGGTACCTCTGTGTCTATGTTGATCCAAGAGACCTACACCACGTGAGAGGGGGGACAGGTTACTGGGGGCACTCAAAGACAGGATAGTGTAATACCTCCTACACAGCAGTCACTCATATCTGCCACAAGTCCCATAGGGCGAGGGGTTGAGCACTGGTGCTTAATGTAGATATGGGTGCCTCTATCCCCTTGAACTATGTCAATAGTCATGACCTTATCTAGTGCACAGGTTAATACCACCACAGTTATTTCTGAGTTACTAAAAATCTGGCAGTGCATGTGATTGAGTGTATGTGCCATGTTCTCTTATGCTCACATGCAGTGCATCAGGCGCTGTCAATGAAGATGCTGCATAACTATCTCCATAAATGGTGGCTGTGAACAGCCTACATCACAGTTATTCACAAGCACTTCCATAGCTTCATCTGCTGTGGAAATGACTACAGCCAGCAGAGAGCATCCACCACCTAGCCAGGGCTGTGATGCAATCATTGTAACTCATGGCAAATGCAGCTCTTATGGGTGGGTGTAAGCATGGGATTCCCAACTCTTTACAATGCATGACCTAAACCTGTCTAGAAGATCCAGCTGCAATGTTGTATCCCTGATCTGTTTTATTCTGTGGCTGTTATCTATGACACGTTCCACTTTGTGGACTTCTTACAATTCCCTGTGCATTACAAACCACCTGTCAGTTAATTGAGTGACACCCTTTATGGTTTACATGCCTTCTTCCAACGTCACCAGATGGTGCCTTTAATTCAATGTGTGCAGCCTATGGCCCCCAGCACCTCAGGGAAATAAGCTATATCATAGAAGCCCTGCATGTTATTTTCTTCTCTTCACTGTGGTACATGGAACTCATATATGCTTCCCCACATGCTACAGCAGTACATAAGCAACTAATTGTTGGAGCATTTTCATGGCAGATTTTGCAGATAACCCCCACTGTCTCTTCTGTTCGTCACTGGAAGGTCTCTGTACCTTGTACATGCAGTGCCCCATACATTTTGATATCCGATGTGCTAGGTAATCCCAAACTCCCACAGGCCTGCAAATGAGGTTGACATAGGTCTACCAGGACTTGCATGGCATCTCCTTATCCACACGATACAGAATCACAATGTTGATCTTTTGGAGTCCATGAAATGTTAACTGCAGCTGAACAACACTGTATCACAGAGGGCAATGAAGTGTGCAACTGCGGCTTATAGATGCAAGTATAGCTTTTCTCATATGCACAACAACTAATTCTACAGCAACCCCCAACATATTTCCATGGTTTGGTAGCATCAAAACCAAGATTTAGCTGCATTCACCAATACTGCTGTTAGGTTGCCATGGTGCTCACTTTTTATGTTTCTGAATTGGTCAGCCATCTTGGTTTACTTAATTTACTTAAACAGTGCCCCTATTTTAATTATGTTGCGCATTACCATCTGTTAATACAGCCATTAGCATATGCCACAGCCATCCCTGCTACTTGGCATTCACTGCTCTAGCTGGACGTCTTTGAATTGCCCACACCGTGTCTGCGGCCTCTCCGAGTAAAACTGCTTATCGTAATGCAGTTAAAATTACTGAAAATCAAGGTCAAGTCTGTTTTTTTGCCAATACAGCTAATAAACATTTGAATATTTCTGAGAAAAAAAATGCACAATTGCATATACTACCAAAACTGTTAGATGTTTTCCTTTACATATCATATGACCAGAATATTAACATTTTTGAAACCAACAATTTACTGTACGACTGAACAGGAAGCAGTTTATGCGGATTTATGTCAACTTGTAACACAACAATTCAACAATAAATCTTTTACAGAATTTATTGGAATCCAGTTATTATAGCATGGTCTTTAAACATAAAAGTTGTTGGTATCAATGTGGTTTAATTAGGTTTTGGTTCTACACGTGGTGGGCAAGAGGGAGTTGTTAGCATCTGACAGAATAAGGCCATGTCATTACTTCACTTAGTATCAAGTATTTAAGTTCCCAAGGTGTTGGATTACTGGATCTTACGGGTTACTTTAGCATCACTCTTATATGAAACTAATTTATTTCTTACACAAAACAGGCACATTCTTGAAGTGTGGAACAAACTGTTACATTCGGATACACAATTTTGTAAAAAAAAAAAAAAAAACCCATGTTCTGGCACTTATCTAAGTTTGTCATTTGGAAATATGCTAGATGTTACTTGATTTAATTTGTTTAATTTCTGTACGGCCATGTAGCAGTGACGAACACTGCATCACATTTTATATGACTACATAAAGGCCATGAGTGGTGAAAGAGCTTCATTACAATGACCCTGTTAAAGCCTCATAAAACAAAATTGTAATTTATGCACAATGGGTGAGAAAAATAAAAACACAACAGCAAATGTCCAAAGTGAACTATTTAGAAGTTCAAGGGGGAATTTCCCAGACAGCAATGATTTACTTCACATCCTTCTAGAAGTGAAACATAAGGCCACATCACTGGACTAGACAGATGAAGCGTTTGTGACTGTGTAGGCAGAGTGGAATGTTAAAACAGTATGAGAGTGATAAGATGAATGCACTTCTGAAATGCTGAGGTCATATCACAATGTTGAATGATTGACTGAATCTTAAGATCCTGACACAAATACTTGCTAAAGCAGTAATACAGCCATCATTACCAACAGAAGTGGTCTAAGGGAAGTAAGTGTTGATTACTGTACGGACATTATACAGGCAGGAGGAGGTACCACAGTTATCCTTTCTGTTACAGTTTAACACATGCACTATATTCAGTGTTACATTAATGATATATTGTACTACACCTGTAACCTGTAGTACTTCTACACCCACAGGACAGCTCAGAAGAAAAAAACATTCCTCAATACAAAAAAATATATATATATATTTATCTACAATGTTTTGATATGAAAAGAATGAAAACATATTAGCAGAATGCACCACTACTCTGTAGTTCTTGGATCTCACATCAGGAAGGGTGTGAGCTGCTTATTCCATTTGGAATTCAGTAGCTCTTTAGACATATCCTGGTATGGGAAGTGATGATGCAGCTAGTTTCCTCCAATCTTCAGGAAACTCCCAGGCCTGACAGGTGGATAGGCCAGTCTCTGGACAATTACAAAAAACACTGCTTACATCATCATTTTTTTTTACAAGCATTTAAAAAAAAAACAGTGACAAACGAAAGGTTCTGAGTACGCTTTATGAACAGACTAACCTGTAAACAAGCCAAGCCAATAAAAAATATATTGAAGAAAGTTATGAGCATGGATGCAAGAAGGCTGCAAGACCTGGCAGACACAAAATTAAGAAAGTACCTATATCACCAGCCTCTATTCCTACTCTGCTAGTCGTGCTATTAAAAAACTAGGCTGTTTATATAAACAGAATATTATACTGCTGATACAGCAGCTAAAACATGGAAGGTAGCAGGCTCTTCAACATCATTGTGACAGTGACAGTACCAAAGGATTATGCATGTGTGCATTAAATGCAGTTCACGCATATAATAAAAGGGATCACAGTAACTTGGAAGATTATGAAACTAGTTTTCAAATGTTCTATTAACTAATAGTCAAAATGGACAGTCAAATGTAGGGAAGAGAACATTTTCAAGTATGCTAAAATAAGTACACAATACACTTCATCAGTGACTAGGTCCCAAATTCAAGAATGGCACTGTGATGGGCAAAAAACCCACCCGGATACCTAATCCTACTTCTGGAGAGTCCTCTGCATTAAACTTCAAGGGATACCACAACAATATTAAGGTATGAAAAAAATCATTCACAACCCAGAAATACCAACAGATAAACTGAAAAGAAAGAAAGAAATACAGAAATTCAATGAAGTGTAGAATATTTGCACATCATTTCAAGCTTCAAGCCAGACAGACAGAAATGAAAAAAATAGACCAACAATTTAAAGTCAAGTAATGTGAGAAGATTATCTTGAAAAGGTGACAAATGTCCTCATCTTCACAATGCTAGCTGGGTTACACAGCTGACCCCATGAACATTTGATTTCCTCATAAGATGCAATAAGATACAGTTTGGATTATGATTGGCTGCTGACAGTGCATGCTCGCACAGTCTGGCCTCACTCACCTTCTACCACATGAAATGGATGTCATAAAGAGGAAGCTCCCAACATTCATCAAAAGGCAAAAATAATACAATCTCTAATAGGAGACTACAGCAAAGTCAAGAGTTACAAGAGGCAAGTATCTACCACCTTCCTTGCTTTATCCAAAGAATCTGCCTCTGCTTGGGCGGAAACATACAAATATACTCTGCAATTGTTTAATGCTAGCTGGATTCTACTAAAATATCCAATTACAGTATCATGTACCCTTTTGTTAAGTGGGGTAGAGTGGAGCACTGACCTAGGTGGACTGTATTTAAACTGGCTTCAGCCTGAACACAGTACAGAGAAGTGGTATACGAATAAGTAATACACACTACAGAAACAAAATCCAACACAAAAAAAATATCTGGATATCCAGATAAGGGTGTTAGTACTGAACAGCAAGGAATGTACAAAGGATCAGGGTATATACCATGATATGTACAACATTTACTATATATCGCTCAAGTATACAATATCATAGTAAGATGGTTAAGTTTTATCCCTGGGAAGATATGAAGAATGTAATGTAAACCTTACAACCATTACACCATCTCCCTGCAATTAAGGCCTGCTCCCAAGGATAGCGGACAAAGCAAGTATTTGCTATTAATTTACAAAATACATATTACATTTGGATTTTAACAAACTGAACTTGGCTTCTATCCTGGGAATTATTCACATAGACTCGATGGTCTCACACCACTTTCCTGCAGTATGGACCTTTTTGGGTCAAAGGTTATCCCATTAGAACTATACGCTGGCACAGAACAGAGTCTGAATGCACAGCACAGCACATTCTCTCGAGCATAGTGCCTGTGCTGACTACATGGAACAAACACTGCTGGGAAAGGTGACAGGAGAAGGCAGCACACACAACACTGTAAAAACATAAGTACTTAGACTCACCTAGTCTTCCAGTGAATACCTCAAGAAACTGTTACAATACTTATTGTCCCCAATTTCATAGTGTTGGTTTACCAAGCCATAATACAGATGCCAGGTGGAAACCCGGTAAGCACAGCAAACGCACCTCTAGCATTAGGCACAAAATGCAATTTGTAATGTTTCTTAGGTCTGGTGTGCACACAGTCAATTTGCAGATTAATGTGGAGGGTGTTCCTCTGAAGAAAGGTGCATGTGCTGTTCTAGAAGGATAGGGTCTCATAATTCAAGAGGTAGATCTCTTCAGACAACTATGACACAGTTCTATACAGGCACCTATCCAGACTGAAGTGGCCAGCTCCCCCCTCCCTATGGCACCCAACTAGTTAGATGCAAACAAAGATGGCAATGCTTTCTAATATCTTTAGTTCTGGAGATTTATGCAAGCAACTGCTTTCTGGGGTTTATCTTGGGTAGGATCTATTCCCCTTAGTCACTGGGAGGAGGATAAGAGCAGAGTTGCGTCCTTTTATTCACGGCAACATGCAATACAACCTTAATTATAAAAGAAGAACTGACACAGCCAACTTGATCATTATGCAAGATTATGTATGACTCACACAGCAGTTAAGAGCCTGAAGATCTGATAATCTTCCATAGTGACAAGGCAGGGTTAAAGTATATGCAAAACTTACGCAAGGTTAAAGGCCTGTTTCTATAACTTCTATAACTCTTCTACCAAATAGGACTCCCACTTGCAGACCCAGGGCAGAAATTTTGAAGGCACTGAAAAAGAAAACTGCTCAAACAGGCATATGCCAAAATTAAAAGAATGAAATTCAAATACTAGAGAGAATCAGAGTTCTTGGGCAGCCACGGTGGTGCAGCGGTTAGTATTGCCGCTTCACAGCAAGAGGTTCTCCGGTTCGATTCTCGGCTGGGGTGCCTTCTGTGCGGAGTCTGCATGTCCTCCCTGTGGTTGCATGGGTTTCCTCCGGGTGCTCCGATTTCCTCCCACATCTCAAAGACATGCAGCAGGTGGATTGGACACTCTAACTTGGCCCTAGATGCGAGTGTGTGTGTGTGCCTTCTGTGGAAAGTTGGGCGCCGGGCTGGCAACTCGACACTGTAAAACTCCACTGCCAATCATGAGTGGACAGATGATCCACTGTGGCGATCCCTAACCGGGAAAAGAAGAAGAGGAGGATCAGAGTTCTTACTGGATGATTCAAATGCAAAACTCCCTTGATAAAATATTTGCTTGCTGGTTGTACGGAGGATGTACCTGGAATGTAATGCACTGAGATATAGTGCAGACATCAACAGCAACACAAAAGAAAACCTAGAATCTGGATAAAGTGCACTTGGACCAGTACTAGGTTACATTCTTCACACTATTGACAGAAACTATTTTTGGCAAAGACTTCCTTCAGCAAGGCAACAGATATTTGTGCAAAACAATTCCTAAATGCAAGATTTAAAATATTCAAGCAGAGATCAAAAACTTTCTAATGAAGCTGCTACTCATCATCCAAATGAGTTGATTGGGCTAAGACTATATGATATCAAATTTTGTGTGCTCTATGACCAGCACTAGATGAATACTCTGGGGGAAGCTGCAATGCCAAAGAGCAGGACTGCAAACTGACCCCTCCCCACGATGAACCTGAAAGACAAACATGGGTGAAAGATAAGGATATATATGCCAGTTAACATCTTGGTCCTTGGACAAAGTGCAAAGATGAAAATACTTTGGTGCTTCAGTCCTTGTTTAGGCATGCAGCAACTGTCAAGTTGTGTTTATTTGAAGCATTCCTGGACTTGCACTTTTCCTGAAAGTTTTCAGTGGCATTAACTCTATCAACACGATGGCGCATTCATTTGGACTGGCGCCCGAATTCCCTGGACCAGCACATCCTCCAGATGTGCAGCACAATCAGCATATAAGGGTTTGTCAAACAGGGTGTCTGTGGGCAGAGCTGGAATATAAAGCTTGTTAACATGTGAAGGTCTGTCAATAATAGTGTTTGTTGCAGAGACAGAAGCTTGTCTGCATTCATATGAAGCCACAAATTAATTTTATTTATCAGAGGTGAAATGTCAAGAAGAATAATCCAGTGATCACTTCTCTAGTACAAAGGATTACACAAATAACATAATTTTTCACATTAAGTCCAACATTAAGGATCACAATATTCTGAATGGCACATAATTCACAAATGCTAGTAAAGTCTTTGCTGACAGCCTCTTTTGGAAAGCTGCCAAGTGAAACAAGGGAACCATTTCATGAATTCTATTCATGGCTGTATGTACTTTCCATTGAAAACAAAAGCAAAACTGCACCAAGAAAGCCTTTTTGGGCAATAAAATCTGGTTTCTTTGGGAAACAATATGACTACCTCAAGACTATTCATTAACTCATATATTTTATGATCTTTTATCAGCAGGATTAGACATACCAAACAATATTTTCCTACCCTTAGCTACCTCAGTGTTAATCTTGTTTAGGTCAGAAGTAACCATTGAATCATTTCTCACTCAGCTGAACCACTATCTCTTTCTAAAGAACCTTATAGGTTCATAGGTAGGTACTAGGCTATCGGTCCAAGGGCCTAAGTAAGCCTAGCCAACAATGTTCCCTGGCTTACGCCACCCAAGAAAGTTAATTTCCTGTGCCCCTGGCGAGCAGAGTCACAGAACTGTTCCCCAGGTTGTATTTCCTATTTCCCATCCACTCATCAAGATTTTTCTTGAGTGCTAATGAGGAACTTTGCTTGACACAGATGGGTAGCGTGTTCCAGAGTACAGGAAGTCTCTGGGACAGGAATCTATCCCTCCAGCATGTCCCGTTTATTGTGGTGACAATGTTTAGGTCCCTAATGTGTGTAGCTCGGAGGGATTGGGATTTCTTTAGGTGTAGCATGTCCAACAGCTCTGGGTTTAACATAACTTTGTATGTTAGGCAGAGATCTCCTCGGAGTAGGCGATATGCTACAGAGTAAAGCTGGTGTTTTCTAAGACTGTCAGTGTAGGGCATCTGTTTGAGACCAGTAATCCTCTTTGTGTGGTACTTCTGTGGCCTTTCCAGCTGCTGCAGATGTCTTGTGAGGTAAATTCCAAAAGGGGCGTTGTACTCTATCGAAAAATGAAAATTTCAGGGAGGCGGCCGAACAGCACTTGCTAACTGCTTCTGGTTCCGCTCGGCAAGAAAAGCTGATGTAATGGCATCGGCTGCATGTTTTACACCCCTGACAACCTGACGTCATGGAAGAAGCGACAGCATCCGAAGCAGAAATCCTAAGACTCTGGTATTCGGGCCGACTGAGGGCTACCTGCAGGCAGATAACCCAAGTGTGATGACTGCAACAGTGAAACATGAAGAATATCTCTTTTTTCCTGGATGAGAACCCTTTTGTGATGAGGTGTGCCACACAGAAGGATTTCTTGACTACTATGGCAATGTGATTAGAGGAGAGACAACTGTCCACCTGGGTCCCAAGGTCACTTATCACACATTCGGCATTCAGCATTCAGTAGACTTATGTGGTAGTTCATGTGTACAAAGTTTTTACTAAAGGGGATGACAATGCACTTTTTGGCACTGAGCTTGAGGCCATGCCTCTGACACCAGGTATCTGTCGCAGTGAGGCCCTTCTGTAGGATGTCCACATAATTTGGGGAATCGACTATGGCTCCTAGTTTGCAGTCATCTGCGAACATCATTAGCCAGAGGCCTTCTGTGTTTGGTATCTACTTCTCTGAAGTACAGGCTAACAGGAGAGGTCCCAGGACTGAACCCTGTGGTACTCCACTTGTCACTGGTTTGAAGTCAGATTTGGAGTCTGCAACTTTTACAGTGTGGGTTCTGTTGGTGAGCCAGCTGGCAACCCATCTTGGGACGTAGGGATTTATACCTAGTTTAGTGAGTTTAGCTTTAATTCCAGAATGGCGGATGGTATTGAAAGCCTTGGCGAGATCAAGATAGGCTGTGTGAACCACCTTTCCCTCATCTACAGCTTTGGCAACTGCCTCAAAGAAGTCAATCAGGTTCAGAAGGCATGATCTGCCTTTCACAGACCTGAACTGGGTGGGGTCCAGAGGAGGTTACCAATGTCTTTGTTTATGAGTTCCATGATGATACGTTCCATGGTCTTGCAGACCAGGATTGTTAGGCTAATAGGGCGATAGTTCCCAGGATCAGTGGTGGCTCCCCCTTTGCGGAGTGGGATAACTGTTGCTGTGGGCCATTCAGGGGGCAAAAAGCCTGACATGAGACTATGACCGAACATGGTGCTTAGGTGGGGAGCCAGTTTGTGTAAAACACAGCCTGGAATGTTGTCCGGTCCCATGGATGCTGTGTTTTTGGGTTTTAGAAAGTGCAGTTTTTACCTGCATAGACGTGATTACGGGGACTCTGCATTCTTCCTGTATAGATATGGGCCCTTTAGGGGGTGAGAGGGGGGTAAAGTTAGCACTGAACCTATCTGCCAGGATGTTGGCAATATCACTTGGTTCTGTAATTTTTTTGCCGTTGTGCTGTAACTCAGAGCAGATCTGGGGGTTGCCATTGAGATTCTTGACATAGCTATAGAATGCTTTGTGGTTGCCCTTAGAATCAGTGGCGATTTGGTTTTCATAGCTAGCTTTGGAGGATCTTATAAGGGATCTCAGCTTCTTACTGAGGCTGACCAGGGAGCTCCTCCACTCATGGGATTTTACTCTCTTTTGCAACAGTATCGCCCTTCTGTTGTAGAATTTGTTTATGGCAGGGGATCACCAGATTGGCTTCCTTTTTTTGGAGGATAGCATCTTGATTCCGTTTGGGATAGCATGATCCTATAGAGTGCATTTGTGTAGGATTCAGCAGTCGTAACTGTATTGTCCATCTGCATGGGTGTCATGAAGTTTGCCACTTCTGTTTTAAGAAGCATGAAGTTGGCTTTGGAGAAATTTTTTTTACAGTGGTTTCCTTAATGGTTGGTGGGGGCGGGATTTGGATATCTAGGGTGATTAGCTTACGGTCGGATCTGACCAACGAGGAGTTGACTTTAGGTGTGGAACACCTGGTCACTCATGTTGGTAATTACTAGGTCAAGGATATTTTTGGCCCTGGTGAGGGTGTGGATAAGTTGATCCAGGGCATTGGAATTTATGAATTCCAGAAAGTGTTGAGTGAAGGAGTTGGCACATGAGTAGTTTTCCCAGTTAATGGTGGGGTAGTTGAAATCGCCCATTATTAGGGTGTTTGGTTGAACCCTAACATTTTGCAGTATATCAAGAAAAGAGGAGCGGGAATCCCGAGGCATGGTGAGGGATCTGTAGCAAGCTACAATCTGGATTGCAGTTTTGCCCAGAGTTAGTTGCACTTGGACAAGCTTGGATGCATTATGCTGCGCAACTAGTCTGGAGGTGTGGATATCCTTAATGAATATGGACACACCTCCGCCTTTGGTGTTCTGGTCCAGGATGGCCAAAAAGTGTGGTAAGAGTTATAGCTTGGTAATGCAGGGGTGCTCTCTAGAGCCTTGAACCAGGTCTCGGCCACTGCACAGATATCGATGTTCTCCATTTTAAGGAGTGCCTCGAGTGAGTGCATTTTGAGATTTAGACTTCTAGCATTGAGTAGCATTACCCTCAGTTTTTGCTTGCCTGTTCCTGTTATGGTGGTAAATCTGTCATTTGAACCTTGCCTAAAAAAGGCACTATGGTGGTGGCAAAACCCTTAGCCAGTATCCGGAATCCCAGGGGCGACAGGTGCAAGCCATCTCTGGCAAAGCATCGTGGTCTGTCGACCAAGTCATCCCAGGTAGACAGATACTGGATCCCCTTAGAATGACAAGAAAAGCTCAGCCAATTGTTGAAGTAAATGATTTTGTCCTTGTACTGTGGTATCGTTCTGGGCGATGGCAGGATGCTACTCAGGGCTAGGGTCATACCTGCCTGGGCTACAAGATCGGAGAGCTCTTCCATGTCTCTTTTCATGTAGTCCCGGGAGGTACGTCTCAGGTCGTTCACACCAACATGGACAATGACAAAGTTATATTTGTACTTGTTGTGGCGTGACCCGAGTGCGTAGGTTATGTAGCGGATCCTGGCACCCGACAGACAGCTGACAGTAACCTCTTCCTTGTTTAGCCTGGTGAGTGGGACATCAGTGTGCTTGACTATAGAGTCACCTAGAACTAGTGTGTTGGGTACGTTGTTTTGCCTTATGGGCTGTAGTTTATTGGCACACTAAGTCTGTGGGCTATGTGTCATTTGGGTTGTGTTGGGGGGTAGAGGTTGCTTGCATTTCTGCTTTGGAGGTCTATGTTGCTTGAGCAGATTATTACTGAGAGCCTCTGCGAATGTTTTTGTGTTTCTATGTGTGGATTTTGGTGGTGTAGGTTTAGTGGGAGTATGTGAAGAGTGTGGTGCGGTGCAAGTGTTTACTTTCTCCCCTTGACTGTTAGGTTCAATTTTGGTTGGAGAGAGCTTTACCTCCAGTTTGGCTAGATAAGTGCACCTCTCACAGGTTGTGGTGTTGGGTGATAGGAGGAGAGGGTTGTCTGTGTACATGAGGCAATTGCTACATTGCCCCAAGATGCCCAGATTCATCAGATAGACAGGAGAGAACACTGGGAGCTGACCCTTGGACATGCCGGAATAAAAAAATACTTTCCTCTAGACAAGTGAGGAAAGGGAGTATAACAGCGTTTTTTCTCTAAGCAAGTGAGGGAAAGTAAGTACAAAAACTGGTTTTCCTCTACGTAAAGAGGAAGGTTGAGTGCTGTAGTAATTTGTAGCTTATTTAGTGCTAAAAACAAGTTCTGAACAAGTGCTGAGCACGAATAAGCAAATTCAAGTGGTAAAACTAAGAATCTCTACCTGGATCTTGTGGTAGATAAGCTAGAATGCTTCCTTCCAACACAGAAAGGCTTGGGGGGGGGGCTCAGAAGCTTAAACAGTCCTGGATACAGCAAATCTGTATCTGGACTAGACTAGTTACAGGAAAGGTGGGAAACAAGCGCAAACGCGGGCTTTTAAACCAGAAAGTTGAAAGAGATGGAAAAATTGCCCAAATGGCCAATAAACTACAATTTCTGGGCCAGAAACCACTCATGTGGTAGACAGGCTACTTAGTGCTTACCACTCCCACTGATAAGCTAGAAGGCTTCCCTCCAGCACAGAAAGGCTTGGGAGGGCTCAGAAGCTTACAAACAGTCCTGGATACAGCAAATCTGTATCTGGACTAGACTAGTTACAGGAAAGATGGGAAACAAGCACAAACACTGGCTTTTAAACTGGTAAGTTGAAAGAGATGGAAAAACTGCCAAACGGCCAATAAACTACAATTCCTGTACCTCAGGTTACTTAAGTACCACATCCCTTTAGAGATCAAAATATTTACACAATAAACAATAAAAAAATAAATAATATTTTCTCCTACAAATTTTTCATTATTCCCTATTCAAATATTTAGGCTTTGATTTTTCATTCATGTTACTTCCCTCAATAGATTATTCATCAGTTTGAATATTATCTCAGAATCAGAAATGTTGTCTTTAATAAAGGCTAAAGCAGAACAAGGCTTTGAAAAAATTTTTGTTGTTGAAACCAAAGCAGAAGAATTAAAAATGCTGGGCTTTTGCTTAAATATTTTAGCATACATCTTGATATCAAATTCCACAAGGGAGGACAAATTCTGTAGGAGAGCTGCCGTCTTTATTTTACCCAAAGCCCTTTTATGACTAGAGTTCTGATGAGAAATACTACTAAAACCTTCCATGCTTGAAAACGGTGTCTTACTGCTAGGCTCACTGCCTGACATTTTCTGCTCTAGTGCAGCAATTTCAAAGTCATTAGAGAAACGTGCTGTAGAGCTTATATTCCTCTGTTTTGATGTGACACGTCATCCTAAATACACACAAGAACCACACAAAGCATAAACACAACACTGACTTTAAATAAAAGATGTTCTCTAAACACAGGTAACCAGAAAATTACAATTACAGGCCTGAAAAAGACATGTAACAGAAACATGCTTCTTTTAACTTAGGAGCAATAGAAAAGAGATTGTGTGAAGAAACTAAAATTTAGACAGTGTTAGTGTCATTTGTCTAAATTATTAAATTACATCTCATCCTGGCACTTTCAGTTTCTGTCTTTTAAGTGTCGAAGTATGCAAAAAAGTGTAAGCAACTCATGTATAAAATCAATGGAAGCACATAAAGTGAGCAAGCATTAACATCCGCTCAAAACATATGACTGGAAAAAGAAAGGGACTTAAACAGGCTTCCAGTATAAGCAACTATCATACGGAGGCCATTTTATTCAAAAGTAACTGGATTTGAATCAGACCTCTCAACCAATTGGGGACAAATTTCAACAGAATCAGGGACAAGTCAAGAAAAAATCAGGGACACTTAAAATATTAGTGCTATTAACTTGAAACATTGACAGAATCAGAGCATATGAATTAATACACATTTTCTGAAGTAAAAGAAGTCTATAACTCTTAATTATTGTCATTATTCATTAACTGTAATTCACCACCTTTCTTCCAAAAGTCACTAGTTTTAGGAAGGATTAAGAGGGACAGAGCTAAAATGTGAGTCAAAATCAGAGACAGTTGAGAGGTATGATTTGAATTATGAGCTGCACAAAAATTACTATAAAATACAATAATTAGAAAATATATTCCAATACTATTTAAGGAAATACACTTCTAGTTAGACTGGACATAACAGTATAAAAATGATTACAGTATATTACATTACCAAGAAAAACATCTGCTGGTCTCAAGTGGCTACAGATTCACATGGCAGAGAACCAGTGAGGTCGAAATATATGTTTGCATACATTATGACTACAGCCAATCACAGCCCCCAGCTGAATCTCATTTCTTTTTATGGGAAAGGTGCTGCCAATAAGACTGCTCAACAAGCAAGTTGCATAAACTATTCAGCACTGTGAAGACAGGGACAATGAAACATAATTTAATAAACATTTATATCATTAAAATATTTCGTATCAAATGGAAATACACACTGTCTAGATTTCTGCATTTAAAATATACAGATTTCTTTTTAAGACAGGCAGCTTCAGTACAATAAATAGATTACAGCATAACTATTGATTTAAAGCTTCAGATGAATATTTTATTAGACGTAAAAATCACAGAGTTGTACATTTAATTAAAGTTGTGGAATGTACAACTGTTCTTTTTAGCACAATATAATCATTTACAATTTTCCACTCACTGCTTCCTACGAAGGAGCTTCATTACCTTATCTTGATCAAATGGAAATACACACTGTCTAGATTTCTGCATTTAAAATATACAGATTTCTTTTTAAGACAGGCAGCTTCAGTACAATAAATAGATTACAGCATAACTATTGATTTAAAGCTTCAGATGAATATTTTATTAGACGTAAAAATCACAGAGTTGTACATTTAATTAAAGTTGTGGAATGTACAACTGTTCTTTTTAGCACAATATAATCATTTACAATTTTCCACTCACTGCTTCCTACGAAGGAGCTTCATTACCTTATCTTGAATGGAATTCTATGCACATAAGAAAGGAGATGCTTTTTGGATTTGAAATTACAATAACTAGGAAATATTGAACATCTATCTGTGCATCATCTGCAACCAACAGATACTCTGGTGACACAAGTCACTGTTCAGTGACAAAACAGAACAGTTTTAGAATTCTAGCTGCAACCAAACTGTTCGTGAGACTTTCTACAGAAAACTGTTGCTTATATGTTCAAAACATTTATTTTTTATTTCCTTCTAGTACAATTGATTTATTGATATATATATGTTGATTAGTCTTTTTATGTTTTCCCATTTTCCTGTTCAGTAAAGTATTTTCATTTCCTAATAAATGTTTGTGGCTGTTTTCTTATTAGTCTGTGAAGGGTAACTTCACAGCATTAGTGTGGCTATTGGTATCTGTCCTTTTTGAAGAGAGACTGTAAAGTTTGGTTACAGGTTACTAAAATGTAATATTTTGTTTGGTTTACTGTAAGTGTTCAGTAAATGAGATCTCAATACTAGATTGCCCTAACTGCTGACAGTATGCTGTTAACACAGGAGATGGGTGCTCTTACTGGAGGGTATCAGAAGCCTCTCTTGAGAAATGTGTGTGCGCATTTATACACACACACACACACATATATATATATATATATATATATATATATATATATACACACACACACACACATATATATATATATATATATATATGTGGGTGTGTGTGTGTGTGTGCGCAAAAATGGTTCAGTTAAGTCTGCTGCAGTTGGAAAGATTGCACTAGAAGGCAATAATCTTAGATTGAGAAGGGTGAAATCCTGGGGAGCCAATGACTATAATGCTGGTCTGTAGCTGTATAGTATAAAGCATAAGTGGGTGTGGCTGTTGTTGGCCATCAGAGCTTAGGGCAAATGCACACTACCGCTTCTAGTAAAGGCCAATCATCTCTTGCATATTCAACTGGTGGTAGAAGTTCAAAATTTCAGACCTGTAAGCCCTACTCCTTACATATTTGGTGCAAATGGTGCAACTTTATGCTTCATACACCTGCACAATATCACATAAATGTACTTGATCATTTCTTTCATATAAAACAGTGTTAAATAATGTAGTTAAATCTGTACATAAAGGAGAAATTTTACAAGCACGACTAGCAAAGTAAAACATATAATTACAGTTTTAAAACCAAAAAATGAATACAACAATTCCAGAAAATGTAAAACAAATTGGAAGCAGCAGTCGGTCAGGATAAATATTCCACAAGGCTTTTATTGAACACAGATAAAACCAGGTTAAATGCTTTCGTCTTATTTCATGTAAGACATCATCAGAACTTTCACTTCTAAGTGTTAAAAAGTGTTTAAATACTAAGTATTTCATCAATCATCATAAACACACCCTCAAACTCAATCAATTAATTAAGGCTCCTAAAAACATTTAGAAAGGTACAAAGAAAAAAATAGTACTTCACATAAGAAAAAACTTTTAACTATCCTTAAAACCTTTTTAGTAAGTAAACACAGTTACATTAAAGTTTTCTTGATCTATCTTTCAATTCACTAGCAATGGAAATGTTATCATTAAGCCCAGGGGGTGTGGTAGCATCCATTCTCAGCTGCCAAAACATTTCCATATGATATAATTTGTTTTTCCAGTCCCCTGGGTATGCATGCACTGAAAGTTGTTCAACCACAAAAAATTTTAATTTTAAAAAGTTATTGCATGTCATAGAATGTCTCGCTGGTGCACTTTTGTCACTTTTAGAAATACTGTAAATGTGTTGATATATTCTCCTATTAAGTGCATTGTTGGTTTTTCCAATGTAAAACGCCTCACAGGTGTTACACACTGCAAAGTAAAGGATTCGTTCCGACAAACAACTAAATTTACCACCTCTTGCATATCTCTGGATTTTATCCCTTAAATATCCATTGTAGTCAGTGTTAATAAAGTTACACTGATTACATCTTCCACAACAAGTAGTTGGAAATGACTTATGGTACTGGTAAAGGGGTCTTTCCAAGATGTTCTTCATGTTATTTTTCTTTTTATAAAAAAATCTCGGGGTTTGACTACTCAGCTTTCTCACGTTTTCATCACAACTTAACATGCGCCAGTTCTTAAAAATGATGTTCTCAATATTTTTCGCATCCATGGAATAGTGTAAAACCATATTGGTGGATGGATAGAAGTTTTTACATATGTTTTCAGTGTCTTGCTTTGTTTTGTTGTTACCAAATTTAATGATTAATGATATATATGTATATGCCCTCTCAATACCGGTCCTGCAGTGTCATCAAGTAACTGCCTGGGATAGTCACGTTCTAGGAACATGTTTTTTAATAAAGCAAATTCCTCTGCACAAACATCATCGGAGGTTAACCTTGATACTCTGATGAACTGGCTTTTAACAATACCCCTTTTCTGGTGGTAAGGGTGACAACTTGAGAAAAATAAAAGTGTTACAGTGGATAGGTTTTCTATAAATCCTAGTTGTAAAACTCCCTAAGTTTGATTGGGAAACACTAATGTCCAAATAGTTGATAGCTACTGGATCAATACAGTGTGTAAAATGTTAAAAATCAGTGCTTGTTTCTAGTTCATAGGTTCATAGTTTGATACTAGGCTATCTGCCCAAGGGCATTTATAAGCCTAGCCCATAGTTATGTGGCTTTCGCCACCCCTTTAGTTTGAATAAAAACTATGCCTATCATTTTTCTGTGCCTCTGTCAAGCAGTGACAGAAGTAATCCCTCGGGTATATCTGCGATCTCCCATCCATTGGTCAAGATTCCTCTTGAACAAGGCCAGCGAGGTGCTCTGCCTCACATGTACCGGGATTTTGTTCCACAGCATAGGGAGTCTCTGGGTGATGAATCTGTCCCTCCAGCACGTTCTATTTATAACCGTGTCAAGGTTTAAGTCTCCGCCTTGTGGTTCTGAGGGATCTAGATTTTTTGAGGTGAAGCATATTCATCAAATCTGGGTTTGACATGGCCTTATATGTCAGGCACAGGTCACCTCTGAGCAAGCGGTATGAGACTGAATAGAGCTGGAGTTCTTTCAGTCGGGCAGCATAAGACATATTTTTGAGACCCTTTATCCTTTTGGTGAGGAACTTTTGGGGCCTTTCAAGCTGCAGCAGGTGTCTGGTCAGATACATTCCGAAGGGGGCATTGTACTCAATCATAGGTCTAATGAGTGATGAGTACAGGGGGACGATGACCTCCCTTGATCTAGATGTGAATCCTTCATGATCAGGTGGGCGATATAGAAGGTTTTCCTAACTACTTTAGCAACATGAGTGTCAAGCGAAGGCTACTGTCAACTTAGGTCCCCAGATCCCTGATGACTTTTCTGTGCTCAGTGGATTGCCACCTATATGGTAGCTAGGGGTAACCTTGTTTTCCCAAAGGGTATGACTATGCATTTTTTGGCGTTTAACTTCAGGCCATGGCTCTGGCACCAGTTATCCGTTTCTGTGAGGCCCTTCTGGAGGATATATGTGTCAGATGTGTTTTCGACTATGGCGCCCAGTTTGCAGTCATCTGCAAACTTTGTCAGCCATAACCCTCCTGTGTTTGCTTGTACTTCAGAAAAGTAGATGCCGAACAAGAGTGGACCCAGGACTGAGCCCTGTGGGACACCACTTGTGACAGGCTTTGAGTCTGACATGGCTCCAGCAACTCTGACCCTGTGGGTTCTGTCACTTAGCCAGTTTGCAACCCATCTTGTGATGTACGGGTTTACATTCAAGCTGATGAGTTTTTCGATGATACCCGAGTGGGGTATTGTGTCGAAGGCCTTTGCCAGGTCGAGGTAGGCTGTATGAACTGCCTTTCCCTCATCAATGGCCTTGGTGACTGTCTCGAAAAAGTCAACCAAGTTTAAGAGGCAGGATCTGCCTTTGACAAAGCCAAACTGGGTTGGATCCAAAGTCTGCAAGTTCCCTATGTCTTTATTTAGGAGTTCCATTATGATCCTCTCCATGGCTTTGCAGATAAGGCTTGTCAAGCTAATGGGGTGGTAATTTCCAGGGTCTGTGGAGGCACCGCCTTATGAACTGCGACCACAGTCGCCGTGCGCCACTCCTTGGGTGTATCCTGAGGTGAGGCTAAGATTAAACAGCTGTCCTAACTGTGGGTTTAATTCCTCGTTGAGTTCATGAAGCACACAGCCGGGGACACCATCCGGACCCATGGATGCTGTGTTTTTTGCCTTAGTGAGGGCAGTTCTCACCTGGGCGTTGGAGATGTTTGCGGGGCTACAATCCTCTGGAATAGATATCTCTCCTTTTGGGAGAAGTTTGCACTGAACCTGTCAGCCAGTATGTTAGCAATGTGTGTAGGTTCAGTAATTTTCACATCATTTTGAACTAATTCTGAGCATATCTGGGAGTTTCCTCCTAGATTTCTAACATAGCTAAAGAAGGCCTTATGATTGTCTTTAGAGTCCATGGCGATTTTTCTCTCAAAATTTGCCTTGGATGATTTTATGAGAGATCTTAGTTTTTTACTTATAATGATCAAAGGTGTCTTACCTTTCAAGGATTTTGCTCTATCTTGTAGTAGCTTCCTCCTTTTGTTGCAGAGCTTGTTTATGGCTGGGGTCCACCAGACTGGATGCTTGCCTTTGGTACAGAGAGTCTTAGTTTTGTTTGGGATTGCCTGATCCATGCAGTCCTGTAGGTGCTGGTAGAAGGCATTTGTAAGTGATTCAGCGGTTTGAGTAATGTTTACCACTGGCTCAGGGGCCTTAAAGGAGACCACACTAGTTTTTAGAAGTGTGAAATCGGCTTTTGAGAAGTTTTTCACTGTGGTCTTTTTTGTTTCAGGTGGGGGCGGGATGAGGACCTCCAGAGAGATTAGTTTATGATCTGATCTCACGAGTGAGGGGTATACTTCCGGTGTTGAACATTTTGATCCCTACAAAGGCTTGAAATTCATCAGTACTACCTTGCCATACAATAAATAAGTCGTCAAAACATCTGTAATATGCCTTACATAACTTGAATGATGGTAGTGAAAAAAAAGTACAGTTGTGTACACTTGCCATAAATGTAGATGTATGAGTGTATTCACTGTTGCAGTCATCACATTTGGGTTATCTGCCTGCAGGTAGCCCTCAGCCGGCCTGAATACCAGAATCTTCAGATTTCTGCGTCGGATGCTGTCTCTTCTTCCATGACGTCAGGTCATCAGGGGTATAAAAGATGCAGCCGATGCCATTACATCAGTTTTTCTTGCCCCAGATGTCAGGTGCCCCCACAATAGGAAGCAATTATATAATATGGTACACACCCATCAAAAAGCAAATACACCAGAAAAAATAAATATACCAAACAAAAAGGAAAGGTACAGCCAAGATAAGTCAGGGGGCTGGAGGGAGGGTAAAGTACAGTTTTGTACCTACCATAAATGTAGATGTCCGAACAGGATAGCATCTGCAGTCATAACAAATGGGTTGTCCTGTCGTCACGCAGCCCCTCGGTCGGCCGGATTCCAAAGTCTGGGTCCAGCTTCGGCTGATGTCGCATTTCACCCGACGTCATCTCTGCTGGTCTTCGGGTATAAAAGCATCAGCCGACGCTATTTTCCTCAGTGTTTCTTGCCCCAGATGCCAGTTGCCCTCTAGGAAAGCTAAATTTTGGATAAATGCCAATGTTTCCAAAATAGTAGAAGGCAAACACAAAAAATAAGCATGTATGTACATATATACAAACAAATACACCATAAGAGACTCCCCCCCCAGCTAGCTATTAGGAGGGTAAATACCCTAGGAGTACCACAGAGGGGAAGGAGGGTGGGTAATCCTGACTGCAGATGCTATCCTGTTCGGACATCTACATTTATGGTAGGTACAAAACTGTACTATGTCCTTCAAGGATGCATCTGCAGTCATAACAAATGGGTAGAATACCATAGCCAAACTAGGGAGGAGGAAGAAGAATTATGGTGTAGTTAGGATCCCTTGCAATACAGCAGAGGCAAACCCTGCTCGGGATCTAGAGTATAGAGGTAAATTATAATGCTTGGCAAATGTATGCACGGAGGTCCAAGTAGCCGCCTCAATAATGTCCTTGGTTGCCACTCCTCGTAAGAAAGCTGTGGTAGTGGCTGTAGCCCTTGTAGAATGAGGTCTTATGTTCTGTGGAACTGGTTTTCCATGGTAGGAGTAACAGAATCTTATGCAATTTCCTATCCATTTGGAGATTGTCTGTTTGGAAATTGCTTTTCCTTCCCTTCCTGTTGCATAGGCTACTAAAAGCTGGTCAGTTTTTCTGTTACTTTTGGTTCTGTCCAGGTAGTAGCGTAACTGTCTATGTACATCCAAGGTATGCAGCAGCCTTTCCCCCCTGTTCTGCGGATTGGGAAAGAAGGTAGGTAGGTGGATTGCCTGGTTTAAAGACACTCTGGATACCACCTTGGGCATAAAAGTAGGATTAGTTCTCATAGACACTATCTTGATGGAAGATTAGGAAGGGTTGTACTGCCATTAAGGCCTGTAGTTCCGAAACCCTCCTTGCTGAAGTAATTGCCAGTAGGAAAGCAGTTTTCCATGATAGGTGTTGAAGATCTGCTGTTGCTGCTGGTTCAAATGGAGGGAGTGTCAATTTTTCTAGCACAAAGTTCAAGTCCCATGCTGGTAATGGTGGTTTCCTAGGAGGTTTTACATTCTTGATCCCTCTGAGGAATTGCCTGAGTAGAGGATGCGAAAAGACAGGTGGATCGAAGCTGTATTCTGCGGAAATAGCTGATGCATGTATCTTGATGGAGGAGTAGGACAGGCCCGTATGTAGAAGCTCTGCCAAGTACTCCAGGATGTTAGCAATATCTATGTTCGAGACATCTTTTCCTCTTTCAGTACTCCAAATGACAAACCTTTTCCATTTTCCTGCATAGTTCCTTCTTGTTGAAGGTCTGCGGGCTTCAAGGATAATGTCTTTAACCCTTTGGGATAAGTCTGGGTTAGTAGCTGTTATGTGATGTTCCAGGCAGTCAGTTGCAAGGTTTTTAGGTTTGGGTGCATGATGTTGTAGTTGTTCTGAGTTAACATCAAAGGCATCAGGGGTATTGGCCACATTCTCCCCTGAGACATGCTCCTCAGCAAAGGATACCAGTGTTGTCTTGGCCAATTCGAATTATCCTTGGACGTTCCTCTTTGATTTTCAGTAGTACCTTGTGCAAAGGCAGAGGTGGAAATGCATATGCTGTCAGGCCTTTCCAACTGAAGGATAGAGAGTCCACCTTCCATGCTAGTGGGTGGCATGTCCTTGTGCAGAATTTTTTGAGCTGGTGATTGAGTGGGGATGCGAATAGGTCTATTTGTGGCATTCCCCATTTCTTTGTGATGGCCTTGAAGATGTCCGGGTGTAGCATCCATTCGTGAGCATCCGAGGTGGTTCTGCTTAACATGTCTGCTAGGGTGTTTTCTTTTCCCGGCACAAATATTGCCTGTAACTGGATGTTGTAGCTCAGAGCCATATTCCAAAGGTCCAGAGTCATTCTGCATAGGGGTATGAATGAGTGCCTCCCTGTTTGTTGATGTACCACATGACTGTGGTGTTGTCTGTCCTTATCATTAAATGGCCTTCTTTGAGGAATGGTTTGAATTTCTGGATTGCTAGTTTTACTGCCAGCAATTCTTTTTGGTTTATGTGCAGGTGCAGCTGGTCTGGAGTCCACAATCCTTGTATGCACTTGTCCAACATGTGCGCCCCAGCCTAGGTCTGAGGCGTCCGTTGTGATGGTTTGGTTTGCTTAAAAGTTGTGGAAGGGCAAGCCTGGGTTTGACTGGCATGCTTGAGCCCACCATAGGAACTCTTGTTTCAGGCATGGGATTAGTGGGATTTCGGTTTCTAAGATGTGCCTGTGTTGAGACCATAAATTCTTTAGGTACCACTGTAGTTTTCTCATATGCAGTCTGGCATGGGGGACCAGGATTATGCATGATGCCATGAAGCCCAAGGCCTGTAGTACTTTTCTTGCTGTTAGTTTGTGCTGCTTTGTTAATGCCAAGAAGTAAAGAGGGAGTTGTGCTTGTTTTTCTGCAGTTAGGAATGCCATTTGTTTTACTGTGTCCAATTCCGCACCCAAGAATGTTCTTGTCTGGGATGGTATCAGTCTTGACTTTTTTAGATTGACTGTGTATCCCAGGGCTTGTAGTAAGCAAATGACTCTTTGTAAATCTGTTGTCAGCTTGCTTTTGTTGTCCGCTTGTAACAGGCAGTCGTCCAGGTATGGATAAATTTGGATTCCCTGTAGCCTGCAATGAGCGATTACTGATGCCAGGCATTTTGTGAATACTCTGGGCGCAGTAGATAAGCCAAAGGGCAATGCTGAGAATTGATAATGCTCTGATCCTGCAAGAAATCGGAGGTATCTTCTGCAATTTGGTCGTATGGGGACGTGCAGGTATGCCTCCTTGAGATCTAGAGTTACCAGCCAACACTCCTTGCCCAGCATGGGAAGAAGTTGCTGTAGGGTCAGCATTTTGAATTTTGGTACAATGATGTATGTGTTTAAGACGGACAGGTCGAGAATAGGTCTCCAACTTTTCTCTTTTCTTGGTACTAGGAAGAGTCTGGAGTAGAATCCTTTGCCCTGTTGTGTTATTGGTACTCTTTCCACAGCTCTCATCTTTGTTAATTGAGCTATCTGCTTTAGAGCTTCTGTTTTTGATTTGGAGGTAGGTTTGGCATTCCTCTTTTTACTGGTAAGGTGTGGAAGTGGAACCTGTAGCCTTGGTCTATGGTTTGCAAAATCCACTTGTCTTTTGTGATATAGTGTCAATTTTTCGAAAATAAGGCTAACTTTCCGCCTAAAGGTGCTGCTATTTGCTCCCTGGTAGGCGGTGTCAGAGTCAAGTCACTGTGATTGTGTTGCAGTGGCAGTGGTTGTGTCTGTGCCTCTTCTGGTTATTGCCTTGCCACTGGCGTCCTCTATAGGCACCTCCTCTGGATTGATTTCTGCCTCTAGAGCGTCTATTCCTGCCTCTGAGATTTTGAGGAGTCTGGAAAGGACCAATTTTTGGCAGGCCAGTTCCTGCTAAACCTTGGGGGCTGAACCTGTAAGAAATCCTTAACTGTTTGTACAGATTTTGCCTTCTCTTCCATTTTCTTCATTACTTGCTGAGCAGGTGTACCAAATAGACTGGCCTTATCCATAGGAGCATCTAACAGCTTTGCTTTAACATGATCCGGCAAAACCTGTTCCTTCAACCATGCATGCCTTCTTATCACTGTGCCAGTCATGGCTGATCTAAATGAAGCCTCCAGTGCATCATAGCCACATTTTAAAGAATGGTTACTAACCTGCTGAATGTTATTCACCATTTCTAACACATATTTCTTATCTAAGGAGTCATCAGAGGACAGCTTCTTAGTTAACTGATCAAGCATAAACTCTTGGTATTGGATCATGTGAAACTGACAGTTTAAAGCTCTAGCTGAGAGAGTAGCAGAGGTGTAAACTTTTTCCCCATCTCTAAGGACCTGGATTCCCTTTCAGAAGGGAGAGGGTTTTTTGCTGAGGTCGAAGCTACTGCCTTAGGCCCCTGGGATATAGTCTCAGGATCTGCAAGAGGGGCCTTGTATAGGTGGTGATGAGTGTCTGGCACCCTGTAAAATCTATCTGGTTTGGCAGGGGCTGGAGGTAAAGTATCAGGAGCAGTGCAAACATCATTAAATGCATCATCCACAACAGGCAGAACTGGAGGTATAGCTAAGGGCCTATGTTGTGGTAAGTGCAGAAAGGTCCTAAGCCTTTTTCTTGAATCTGAGAAATCTTGTCCCTGCCACTGGAATTGTTCTCTCATGGCATGTAAGGTTTCCCCAAAGGAAAATTCCTCTGGTGGAGAGGCAGATGGAATGGATTCTTCAGCATCGGAATCTTCATAAGTAGAAAAAGGAGCCTCTGGCTGATCTGTAATGTCTGAGTCATCCAAAGAATCATCAGAGGACACTGGCTCGGGGGGCTCTGCTCTAGGTCTCTTTTCTGGAGGCTGAGAGGCCCTGTCTGGGTGAGATTGGGATCCTCTAATTAAGGAGATTAAATCCTCTGCCAGAGTAAGCATTTGTGAACTAGAAGTGGGCCTATGTGAGGGGGTCTTAACAGGCACTGATTTAACAGTTTTGGCTGCTTTAGCCCTGGCAAAGGCCTTTATAGACATGGCTGCAGGAGGCCTAGCAGCACCACGTGCTGGGGTAGAGACATCCAAAGGGATGGTGTCTGATAACTCACTAGGAACCACAGTAGTAGGCAAAACTTCAGAGGCCGATTCAACTAAGGTAGCAGGAGCCTCAGTAGTAGTCATGGATTCGGCTGAAGATTGACCCGTTTTTTCGGTTTCGGCCGAAACCGAGACACTCGCGGCTTGCTTAACCGTGGTTTCGGCCGAAACCGCGGACCGCGAGTGTCGGTCTTTTTCTTTGCGTTTTTAACAATTTGGGTAGTCGGAGGATCCGACGGCATAATGTACGCAAAATCTGAGCCGAAAAACTGTTCAGCAAACTCCGACCGACGCCTAAGCGTTCGTCGGTTGAAGGAAGCACAGGCTAAACAGGCTGCTACGTCGTGGTCAGGGCCTAAACAAGGTAGGCAGTAAGAGTGGAAATCTTTATGAGGTATTTGTTTCCCACAAGTTAAACAGTTATTTACTTTTTCTGACATCGGCTGAGGCAAGAAAGAGTCCCCAACGGGGTACTTAGCTTTTTAGAAGTCTTCGAAGTAGTATTCGGTAGTAGTAATCTCTGGATCTGACCGACCGGCACTTGCGAACAGCTTCTGCTTCGGGCGCCACGCGGCAAGAAAGACTGGGGAAAATGGCGTCGGCTGATGCTTTTATACCCGAAGACCAGCAGAGATGACGTCGGGTGAAATGCGACATCAGCCGACGCCGGACCCAGACTTTGGAATCCGGCCGACCGAGGGGCTGCCTGACGACAGGACAACCCATTTGTTATGACTGCAGATGCATCCTTGAAGGACATCAAGGACTGCAACAGTGAATACACTCGAACATCTACATTTATGGTAAGTGTATACAACTGTACTATGTTCTTCGTGTTTCACTGTTGCAGTCATCACATTTGGGTTGATTCCCAAAGCTAAAGAAGGGAGGAGGCAGTTAAAGAGCATTAGGGCCAGCTATTAAGCCCTGCAAGACTGCAGTGGCAAATCCAGTTCTGGATTTAGAAAAGACAGGCCATGTGGTAATGCTTGGTGAAGGTATGTACAGAGCTCCAGGTAGCAGCTTCTAGGATATGCCTGGTAGGGACTCCTCTGTGAAAAGCCGCAGAGGTAGATGCAGCCCTGGTGGAATGTGATCTTATCCCCTGTGGGGTAGGTTTTCCATGGTTCTTGTAGCAGAAATGAATGCAATGGGCTATCCATTTGGAAATGGTTTGCTTTGAAATGGCCTTCCCCTCTGCCCCTGCAGCAAAGCCAACTAGCAGCTGTTCAGATTTTCTGAGAGGATCAGTCCTGTCCAAATAAAATCTAAGTTGTCTGTGCACATCCAGAGAATGCAGTATTCATTCCACTTTGTTTTATGGATTAGGGAAAAAAGTAGGCAAATGAATGGACTGATTTAGGGCCACACTAGACACCACCTTGAGCATAAAGGGAGAATTAGTCCTGAGGCAAACCCTGTCTGCAGGGAAGATAATGAAGGGTTCCACTGCCATGAGGGCCTGTAATTCAGACACTGTTCTTGCTGAAGTGATGGCTAGAAGGAAGGCTGTTTTCCAAGAAAGGAATTTCAACTCTGCTGTTGCAGCTGGCTCAAAGGGGGGGGGGGGAGCTTTTCCAATACAAAGGTCCCAGGCTGGAGTGGGAGCTCTCCTTGGGGGGGGGGGGGGGTCTTAAATTTTTGGCCCCTCTAAGGAATTGCTTTGGCAAGGGGTGAGAGAAAAGGGATGGCTCTGTATTATAATGAGCTGAAATGGCAAAGGCATGAATTTTAATTGAGGAGAAGGATAGGCCCCGGTGGAGCATTTCTGTTAAGTACTGTAGAATCTGAGGTAAGCTGGGCACCATTGTGCCCATCCCCTGAGTCAGTCTCCAGGAACAGTATCTTTTCCACTTTTCAGCATAGGATTTTCTAGTACTAGGCCTACTTGCCTCCAGAATGACATCCAGTACCTGCTTACTGAGGGATGCTAAGGGAGAGCTCAAGGAATTAGCCAGGCTGCAAGGTTCAGGGTTTGAAGCGGAGGGTGCAGAATCTGGCCTGCCTATTGGGACAGCAGGGAAGGGGTCTGAGGCAGGTGCCATGGTTGTAGCAGTGCCATACTGCACAAGAGGGGGTACCAATGCTGGTGTGGCCAGTTTGGTGCAATCAGTACTGTCCTTGGCTTGTCCCATTTGATCTTTAGTAGAACCTTCGAGAGGACAGGCAGAGGAGGAAAGGCATAAACTGAGTGGCTTTCCCAGATAAAGGACAGGGTATCCACTTTCCAAGCTTGGCTGTGGGGAGTTCTTGTGCAGAAGTTGTTCAACTGGTAGTTCTGAGGGGAGGCAAACAGGTCCATCTCTGGAGTCGCCATTTGTTCCTCAAGAAGTTGAATATTTTGGCTTCTAGTTTCCATTCGGGTGGGTCCATGAGATTTCTACTTAAGTCTGCCAGTAAATGTAGTATGCCTGGCAGGAACTGAGCTTGCAGGTGGTACTTGGTAGCTCAAGGCTGTGTTCCACAGAGCCATGGCTAGTCTGCAGAGAGGGTACGAGTGGGTCCCCCCCTGCTTGTTTATGTACCACATAACTGTGGTGTTGTCTGTCTTTACCAATAGTTGTCCTGGAAAAATATGGTCTTTGAAGGCTGTTATAGCATTCTGTACAGCTAACATTTCTTTTTGATTGATATGCAGGTGCATCTGACACTGGTTCCATTTGCCCTGAATGCACTGCCCTGCCATGTGAGATGTGAGCCCCCCATGCACAGTCGGATGCGTCTGTTGTTAGGGTTTGGGCGGCAGAGGGTAGAGTGAAAGTGAGTCCCTTGTTGTGGTAGCAGGCCTCTGCCCACCAAAGGAACTCTGTCTTGATACAAGGAATGATAGAAATCATTGTTTCCAGGCCCTGAGAATGTTGACACCATAGGCTTTTTAGATACAATTGGAGTTTACTCATATGCAGTCTTGCATATGGAATTAACAGAATGCAAGAGGCCATGAACCCCAGGGCTTGCAGGATTTTCCATGCAGATAGCTGGGGTTTTGTGGCCAATAGTTTGAAGTAGGTTGTCAAGTAAACTTGTTTCTCTGGAGTGAGGAAAGCCATCTGGGAAGTTGTGTTCAAGCTTGCTCCCAGGAATATAATTTGTTGGCAGGGTAATAGGTGTGATTTCTTCTCGTTGATGGTGTACCCCAGTGAGGTTAGAAGTCTCTTTACAAATGCCAGGTGTTGTAATAGCAAGTCCTGGCTTTCTGCCTGAATCAGATAATCGTCCAAATATGGGTAAATTTGAATATTTTTCTGCCTGCAAAATGCAATGGCTGGAGCTAGGCACTTTGTGAATACCCTGGGCGCAGTAGATAAGCCAAAGGGAAGTGCAGAGAACTGGTAGTGCATGCAGCCTGCCCTGAAGCGTAGGTATTTCCTGCAAGATTCCCTTATTGGGATGTGCAGGTAAGCTTCCTTTAAGTCTAGGGTTGCCAGTCAGGCATCCTTGGCAGGCATGGGAAAAAGCTGTTGCAGTGTTAGCATTCTGAATTTTGGAACTACCAGAAAGTTGTTGAGAATAGAAACGTCCAGGATAGGATGCCAGGAGTTCAGCCCTGTCCCCTTTGTTCTGCTGGGACAGGCTGAATAGCCTTAATATTGAGGAGAGAGAGAACCTGCTGTTGGGCCTCCACCCATTGATTTGGGGGTAGGGTCTGGCCAGCCATTTGGTGTTGGTAGGGTATGGAAGTGGAATCTGTATCCTTGGGAAACTATGTTCAAAACCCAACTGTCCTTGGTAATGAGTTCCCAGTTTTTTGCATGCAGGGCGAGCTTTCCTCCTAAGGGAGCAGGTAGTAGAGCAGGGCTTGGAAGGATTAAGGTAAAGTCATTGTGCCATTTTTCCGTAGGGGGGTGGCTTACTACTCCCTGCTTTGGATGTGGGTGCCCCTCACTGCTTAGGTTTGTGCGAAGCCTGAGACTGTAGCCTAGGTGATCTGCCGTTACTGGGTTTGGACTGAAAAGGCCTAGAAGGGACTGGAAAGGACAAGTTCTTAGAAGGCCAATGCCTACTGAATCTGGGAGGCTGTACTTGTAGGAAACCTTTAACAGTTTGCATAGATTTAGCTTTTTCCTCCATCCTTTTGAGGACTTCTTCTGCTTTGTTGCCAAAAAGGCGGTCTTGGTTTAAGGGAGCATCCAGTAATTTAGCTTTTACATGATCTGGCAAGTTTTGTTCCTTAAGCCAAGCATGCCTTCTAAGTGCAGACCCAGTGACAGCAGCCCTGCAAGATGCTTCTAAAGCATCAAACCCACACTGTAAGGTATGTTTACAAACTTGTTCTGCAGAATGCATTAAATCCTGTAATTCTTTGTGTTCAGTACAGCCAGGAATCAACATCAGTTTTTGTTTAAGTAGCCCCATAACATGCTGCTGATACTTATGAAACTGGCAATTTAAAGCCCTGATGGCCAAAGTAGCAGAAGTGTATACCTTCTTATCCCATCTGTCTAAGGCTTTAGTATCTCTATCAGAAGGGGTAGGATTTTTGGCAGCAGTAGCCTTAATGCCTTTTGGTCCTTGGGAAATGGTCTCTGGATCCGCAGAAGAATTCTTGAAGAGGAACTTGTGAGAGTCAGGTACTCTGTAATACCAGTCAGGTTTTCTGGGAGCTGGAGATAAAGTGTCTGGGGAAAGGCTAGATTCCAAGAAAGCATCATCTACAATGTCCAGAACAGGAGGGATAGCTAAAAGCCTGCGTTGAGGTAGGAGCAAGAATTCCCTAAGCCCCTTTTTGGAGTCAGAGTAATCCTGGCTTTCCCATCAGAAATGCTCCCTAAGAGTGTGCAAGGTTTCACCGAAAGAAAAATCTTCTGGAGGGGAAGCAGAGGGAATGGAATCCTCTGCATCAGAATCTTCATAAGTAGATAAGGGCAAATAAGGGTAATCAGAAGGAGCAGAAAAATCAGATTCCTGATCAGAAGAATCAGAAAGAAAATCAGTTCTAGGTCTCTTAGAGGGGGAAGGCTGGCTTCCCCTAATCAAGGTAATGAGGTCTTCAGCCATTCTAAGCATTTGTTTTTTTAGGCATATGGGCCTGAGCCTGCGGTTTGGTCGTCGTTTTCTAGACGTGGTGCGAGTTTTAGGCCTGGATGAAAACGATGGCGTCAGTTTAATATGAATATCTGTAGGCCTGAATACACCCTCAGAAGCCGGTGCCTGCACAGCAGCTCCGGACCCATCCAAGGTAGAGACATCCACAGGTTCCATAGTCAAAGAAGCATCTCGCGGCATACTGTACTCCGAATGAGTCTCAGTACAGGCCTGTGAATCAGAAGTAGCGGGTATCAGGGGCTGCGAAAGTGCCTCACTGAGTACTGGCAGACTGGCGACTAGCTTAACAGAAGCGTTGTCTGCAGTTTTGGACCTATGCAGTCTTTGTCTTTATCCTTACGTTTTCTCAGAAGATCGGTAGTCGGATGGCTTGACGAAGCCATTTCGGAGTACACAGAACGAGTACGAAAATAATTAGCTGCAAAAAATAGCCCGACGACAGATAGTTTGGGCATTGAATAAAGCACAAAACTGACAATGAGGGACGTCGTGGTCTGGGCCTAAGTAGGGGATGCAGTAAGAATAAAAATCTCTATGAGGCATTTGCTTTCCACAGGTAAGACAATTGTTAACTTTTACTGACATCGGTTAGAGCAAGAAAAAGGATCCCCAACGGGGTACTTAACTTTTGTTGAAGACTTCCGGTCTGAAACTCGAAAACGAAAATTTCAGGAATCAGCCGACCAGCACTTGCGAACTACTTCTGCTTCAGGCACCGCATGGCAAGAAAGACTGATGTAATGGCGTTGGCTGCATGTTTTATGCCCCTGACAACCTGACATCATGGAAGAAGAGGCAGCATCCGACCCAAAAATCCGAAGACTCTGGTATTCAGGCCAGGTGAAGGCTACCTGCAGGCAGATAACCCAAATGTGATGACTGCAACAGTGAAACACTAAGAACATCAATATCCAACTCCCATTTAAGGAGCACACCATTAGCAAAAAAGGGGAGCATAAATTGCTCCCATTGCGACCCCTGAACTTTGTTTGTAAAATTAATTACAGAAAACCAAAATGTTGTTAGTTAAAACAATGTCCATGAATTCTTGAATTAACGTTAAATCATACTCAGACAGACCACCAAACCTCTTAATGTCACTGAACCAGTTAAGTCCTGTTTCATGGAGGATAGCAGAAAATAGATTTTTAATATCACATGTAAAAAGCAAACAGTTCGCACTGTCCAAAAAATCCCATGAATCTCGAACGATATGGTGGAATGGGTGATATAGGTTTTTCAATGTTACATCTATGTATTTGGACAAAGGCTCCGTAATAAAGCCTGCTGATGTAGCAATTGGTCGTAATGGTGGATCGCTAATGTCAGAATGCAGTTTAGGTATGCCAAAAATCCTGGAAATAATAGGTTCTTTCACCACTAAAAAAAATTGTACAAATCCATGGAAATATTGTCAAACAGCAAAAATTCATCCAGAGCAATTTTAAAGGCTCTGTAAGCAATGTTTATCTCATTGAGAGACACACTTGTACACACTTTGACATCACTCAAAAGTTTTAACATTCGATCTTGGTAGTCCAATTGATACATAATAATCAAACCCCCACCTTTGTCTGGTCGCATACATCTGATTTCTGTATCAGTGGTGATAGCTGATAATACAGATTTTTCTTGACGGGGGGGGGGGGGGGTTGAAAAAACGGTTACTGTTTCTGGTTTGTAGTATGTTTCTAATGTCCTTCTCACAAACCCGTTCAAAGGTCTGGACAGTAGGATGTAGGGGGGGATTGATAGTACTTTTACGCTTCAGTGTGTCTGCTCCTACAGTACTTATCACCTTGATACAGCACTCTTGTTATAGATAGTACCCCAAAAAGGCAAACCCCATTTCTTGGTCACCCACATCTCCCGGAACCTTTTAAGTTTTTTTGTCTATTCCTTCTAGCATGTCGAGGGATCAGTTGCTAATGTCCTCTCCTGCTCAGCTGGTGAACCTGGGAATATTGAGGCAATGTTACAATTGCCTCATGTACACAGACAACCCTCTCCTCCTCCCACAAAACACAAATACATGCGAGAGATGCAACTATACGGCCAAACTGGAGGCTGAGCTCTCTCAACATAGGACTGGCAAGACCAGACAGGAGGAGAAGGTAACCACACACACTATAGACCCAGTCTCACATAATACCATCACAACCTCAAATCATACACATAAACACACAAAGACATACTCGGAGGCTCTGATCAAAAATCTACCAAAACAGCAGAGGCCACCAAAGCAGACACCCAAACAACTACCACCTCAGAACACAACACCTGCAACACATAGACCACACAGTCAGAGTGTCAAGCAGTCACAGCCCTTAAGGCCAAACACAATGCCAGACACACTAGTCATTGGTGACTCCATAGTCAGACACACTGACGTCCCGCTCACCAGACTGAGTAAGGAGAAGGTCACAGTAAGCTGCCTGTCAGGCGCTAGAATCCGCCACATAACGCAAGCACTCAGGTCTCTCAGGTACAAGTACGACTCAATCATTGTCCACGCTGGTGTAAACGACCTGAGACGTACCTCCTTGGACTACATGAAAAGAGACATTGAGGAGCTCTCTGATTATGTAGCCCAAGCAGGTATGACCCTGACCTTGAGCAGTATCCTACCTTCACCAAGAATGATGCCACAATACAGAGATAAGATGATCAGCTTTAACAATTGGCTTAAACTCTGGTGTCATTCAAAGGGGATCCAATGTCTGTCTGCCTGGGATGACATGCTGGACAAGCCACGCTGCTCAAGGGCGGCTTGCACCTGTCACCCTGGGATTCGGATTTTGGCAAAGGCTCTTGCCACCCCATAGTGCCATTTTAGGCAAGGCTCAAATTCTAAACCTACCACCCTAGAACACAACAAAGAAAAAAACTAAGGGTAATGCTGCTCAATGCCAGAAGTCTCAACCTCAAGATGCACGCACTCGAGGCCCTTCTCAGTATGGAGAACATCGATGTCTGTGCTGTGACAGAAACCTGGTTCAAGGCTCCTGAGAGCACCCCAGCACTATCAGGTTTTACCTCATATCATGCGTTCCGGCCCCAAAATCCGGACAATACCAAGAAAGGAGGGGGGTATGCATATTCATCAAGGACACCCACACCTCAAGATTGGTGGCAACGCACGATGCATCGGAAACCATCCAGGTGCAATTAACCATAGGCAAGACTGCTCTGCAATTTGTAGCATGTTACAGGCCACCCACGCAAACTCAGGAACCTCACATGGCTTTCCTGAAAACACTGGAGGGGATAAATGTATCTCCGAACACCATCATACTAGGTGACTTCTATAGACTGGGAACACTACTCAAGCCCAAACACTCTAGCCCAAAAGTTCCCGGAATTCATAAACTCAAATGCCATGGAACAACTAGTCACCATCCCCACAAGAGGAGAAAACATACTTGATCTCATCATCACGAACATGGGAGCACAATGTTCAACACCAGAAGTATACCCCTCACTGGTGACATCAGATCACAAACTAATCTCGCTGGGATCATCCCGCCCCCACCCGAAATAAAAAAGACCAGAGTAAAGAACTTCTCGAAAGCCGACATCACACTTCTAAAGACTAGTGTGGTCTCCTTTAAGGCCCCCGAGCCGGTGGTAAACATTACTCAAACCGCTGAATCACTTACAAATGCCTTCTACCAGCACTTGCAGGGCTGCATGGATCAGGCAATCCCAAGCAAAACAAAGACTCTTTGTACCAAAGGCAAGCGTCCAGTCTGGTGGACCCCAGCCATAAACAAACTCTACAACAAAAAGGAGAAAGCTACTACAAGATAGAGCAAAATCCTTAAAAGGTAAGACACCGCTGATCATTATAAGTAAAAAGCTAAGAGCTCTCATAAAATCATCCAAAGCTAATTTTGAGATAAAAATAGCCAAGGACTCAAAAGACAACCATAAGGCATTCTTTAGCTATGTCAGAAACCTGGGAGGAAACTCCCAGATATGCTCAGAATTAGTTCAAAATGATGTGAAGATTACTGATCCTACAGACATTGCCAACATACTGGCTGACAGGTTCAGTGCAAACTTCTCCCCCAAAAGGAGAGATATCTATACCAAATGATTGTAGCCCCCCAAACATCTCTAACGCCCAGGTGAGAACTGCTCTCTCCAAGGCAAAGAACACAGCATCCATGGGACCTGATGGTGTCCCCGGCTGTGTGCTCCACGAACTCAACGAGGAATTAAACCCGCAGTTAGGACAGCTGTTTAATCTTAGTCTCACCTCCGGATACGTACCCAGGGAGTGGCGCACAGCGACTGCGGTCCCACTTCACAAAGGCGGTGCCTCCACTGACCCTGGAAATTACCGTCCCATTAGCTTGACAAGCCTTATCTGCAAAGCCATGGAGAGGATCATAATGGATCTCATAAATAAAGACATAGGGAATTTGCAGACTTTGGATCCAACCCAGTTTGGCTTTGTCAAAGGCAGATCATGCCTTTTAAACTTCGTTGACTTTTTCGAAACAGTCACCAAGGCCATTGACGAGGGGAAGGCAGTCCATACAGCCTACCTCGACCTGGCGAAGGCTTTCGATACAATACTCCACTCGGGTATCATTGAAAAACTCATCAACTTAAATGTAAACCCATACATTACAAGATGGGTTGCAAACTGGCTGAGTGACAGAACCCACAGGGTCAGAGTTGCTGGCGTCATGTCAGACTCAAAGCCTGTCACAAGTGGTGTCCCAAAGGGCTCAGTCCTGGGCCCACTCTTGTTTGGCATCTACTTTTCTGAAGTACAAGCAAACACAGGAGGGTTATGGCTGACAAAGTTTGCAGATGACTGTAAACTGGGCGCCGTAGTCGAAAACACATCTGACACAGACATCCTTCAGAAGGGTCTCACAGAAACGGATAACTGGTGCCAGAGCCATGGCCTAAAGTTAAATGCCAAGAAATGCATAGTCATACCCTTCGGGAAAAACAAGGTTACCCCTAGCTACCATATAGGTGGCAATCCACTGATCACAGAAGAAGTTATCAGGGACCTGGTGACCCAGGTTGACAGTAGCCTTTCATTCGACACTCATATTGCTAAAGCAGTTAGGAAGACCTTCTACATTGCCCACCTTATCATGAAGGGATTCACATCTAGATCAAGGGAGGTCATAGTCTCCCTATACTCATCAGACCAATGATTGAGTACAATGCCCCATTCGGAATGTATCTGACCCGACACTTGCAGCAGCTGGAGAGGCCACAAAAGTTCCTCACCAAAAGGATAAAGGGTCTCAAAATCTGTCTTATGCTGCCCGACTGAAAGAACTCCAGCTCTATTCAGTTGCTTACCGCTTGCTCAGAGGTGACCTGTGCCTGACATACAAGGCCATGTCAAACCCAGATTTGATGAACATGCTTCACCTCAAAAAATCTAGATCCCACAGAGCCACAAGGGCGGGAGACTTAAACCTTGACACGGTTATTAATAGGACGTGCTGGAGGGATAGATTCATCACCCAAAGACTCCCTATGCTGTGGAACAAAATCCCGGTATATGTGAGGCAGAGCACCTCACTGGCCTTGTTCAAGAGGAATCTTGACCAATGGATGGGAGATCGCAGATATACCCCAGGGGTTACCTCAGTGTCACTGCTCGACAGAGGCACAGCAAAATAATGGGCATAGTTTTCCAAACTAAAGGGGTGGCGTAAGCCACAAAACTACGGGCTAGGCTTGTAAATGCCCTCGGGCAGATAGGTTCATAGGTTCATACTAAGCTATGAAGTTGCTCGAATGTTTTCATTACCACTAAACAGTAGGTCCAGGTAAACTGTCGAGTGAATAGCTTTAAAACAACTAGAGTGTGCTTAACATTGGCTCTACTAGAGGGTATAAAATTAAAACCCTTTAAAAAAAGTTTGTGATGTATTGGTTCAACAATTAATTCAGTAAAGTTGTAAATGTTAAACGGTTTAAATTGTGTGATATTAACAGTACCTGCTGTGTCCGAGTGGATAGTTTCCGTTGTCATCTCCATCTTTGGTGGTTCCTGTTGTTCTGTTGCCTGTGTTGAAAAAATCCCGTGGAGCCTCTCCTCGGGGGTGCAAATTTGCTGGTTGTTGCTTGCTTGTTTGTTTTGTTGATTTGCTCTCAGTTCTGAACGCCTTGGGGCTACATTGTCTAAAGGGGCCACTGCTTGCTGGTATGAATCATTTCCCCTTTCTTGAACAGAATCATTAAAAAGTCTCTGTTTACATGCGGAAAATACGGTTGTGGATAGACCATTTTGTTAGAGTAGTCTCTATCATCTCACATCAGTTTCTTCATTTTTTTGTCCCTTAGGGAAATGATTTTGTGCTCAACCTTCTGAAAAGTGGCCACGTAGTCATTTTTGTGAAGTGGATAAATCAAGTCCTGTGTAATAGAGGACACTAATTTCTGCACAGAGTCCTTAAGCTCTCTAAGGTGTCATTTTCCTTAATGATAATTCTCATCATATTAATACCAGTGAGGTCAAACAGTTCTAGTTTTAGGGCAACTACAAACGAGCACTGATTTTTGACATTTTACACAACGTATTGATCCAGTAGCTATCAACTACTTGGGCATTAGTGCTTCCCGATCGAACTTAGGGAGTTTTACAACTAGGATTTATAGAAAACCTACCCACTGTAACATTTATTTTTCTCAAGTTGTCACCCTTACCACCAAAAAAGGGGCATTGTCAAAAGCCAATTCATCAGAGTATCAAGGTTAACCTCCGATTATGATGTTTGTGCAGAGGAATTTGCTTTATTAAAAAACATGTTCCTAGAACGTGACTATCCCAGGCAGTACTTGACACTGCAGGACAGGTATTGAGAGAAAGAGAAGGCATATACAGCCCTATCATTAAATTTGGTAACAACAAAACAAAGCAAGACACTGAAAACATATGTAAAAACTTCTATGCATCCACCAATATGGTTTTACTATTACGTGGATGCAAACAATATTGAGATCATTTTTAAGAACTGGCACACATTGAGTTGTGATGAAAACACAAGAAAGCTGGGTAGTCAAATCCCGAATATTTATTTATAAAAAGAAAAATAACATGAAGAACATCTTGGAAAGACCCCTTGACCAGGACCAGTACCATAAATCATTTCCGACTACTCGTTGTTGTGGAAGATGTAATCAGTGCAGCTTTATTAACACAGACTACAATGGATATTTAAGGGATAAAATCCAGAGATATGCAAGAGGTGGTAAATTTAGTTGTATGTCAGAAAGAATCCTATACTTTGCAGTGTGTAATGCCTGTGAGGAGTTTTACATTGGAAAAACCAACAATGCACTTAATAGGAGAATATATCAACACATTTACAGTATTTCTAAAAATGACAACAAAAGTGCACTAGCGAGACATTCTATGACATGCAATAACTTTTTAAAATTGACATTTTTCTCTGGTTGAACAACTTTCATTGCATGCATACCCGGGGGACTGGAAAAACAAATTATATCATATGGAAATGTTTTGGCAGCCGAGACTGGATACTACCACACCCCCTGGGCTTAATGATAACATTTCTATTGCTAGTGAATTGAAAGACAGATAGAGAAAAATTTAATGTAACTGTGTTTACTTACTAAAAAGCTTTTAAGGATATTTAATAAGTTTGTTCTTCTACTGTTATGTGAAGTACTATTTTTTCTTTGTTTGTACTTTTTTAAATGTTTTTAGGAGCCTTAATTGATCGAGTTTGAGGGTGTGTTTATGATGATTGATGAAAGACTTGGTATTTAAACACTTTTTAACACTTAGAAGTGAAGGTTCTGATGATGTCTTACACGAAACAAGAAAATATTAACAAGAGTAATATGCATATGTAGATAATTACAATTAAATAAACAGATAAATAGATCAAACTGTATTATAACACACACACACAAATAAGAAAACAGTCAATCTTGCAGCATGTTGGTGTGTATGTGGTTTTATATTACATCACTGAATTTTCAGAAACTGGAAATTCATATGGTTGAGACCATATGATCGAGTTTCCGAAAACTGGAAAGTAAGAAATCTACTTTTTTGCAAGGGGCAATCCCCAATGTAACCCCACAGCCCAGCAAATTATGTATACCCACTCCAAGATCACACTACAGTGGGGAAAAGGGTAAATTCCCCAGTCCCCATTGTACCACGATCTACATAGAAGTATTTCAAAGGGGAATTTACCCTTTCCCCCACTGTAGTGTGATGTTGGAGTTGGTATATATAATTTGCAGGGGGGGTGCAGGAGGGCTTGACCCCCTGCAAAAATGTAGATTTGTTCCTTTTTTAAATTTCAAGTTTTTGGAAACTCAGTCATATGGCCTCAACCATACAAATTTCGAGTTATTATATATAGATATGTAGAAAGTGTGTGTGTGTGTGTGTGTGTGTGTGTGTGTGTGTGTGTGTGTGTGTGTGTGTGTGTGTGTGTGTGTGTGTGTGTGTGTGTGTGTGTGTGTGTGTGTATGTAGTTAGATGTGAATAGCTAAAAGAATAGTATTCAGAGGAAAATAAAAAGATAAAGAAATGTTTCGTCGAGATGAGCAGTAAAGAATGGAAAAATTTAAAGAAAGTGAAGAAGTGAAAAATAGAGATATCGAGGAAGGAGATAAAAACAGAGTTAAGTAGATCACTGAGGAAGCAGATCTGCGATAAACTGCAGCACACTAGTTGAGGTGTGCAAATCCTACCCTGAGGGTGTACAGGTGCAAAGCCATACATCAATCAGATGTTGGTTTAGTTGAAATTTAAATCTTTCAAGGAGTTGAGTAGTTTAGAGATTGGATGCTCTACTGTATAACCCAAGGAAACCATCTCTCTAACCCACCTGCCTAACGTTCTATCCTTGCATTAAACTGCACAGAATGTCAGTCTTTCCCCTAAGGGTAGGGGCAGTAAAAATATTTTCTTTATATGGAGCCAAAAAAAAAAAAAAAAGGAATAATCATTTAAACATGGTGTGGTCTTTTCCTTAAAGAAATTCTGTTTTTTTTTTTTTTTAAAGTTTGAAGACCCTGATATGGAGATTTTTGGAAACTTCCTTTTGTTTAATGCTTCTGGGCCTGACATCAGGATACAAAAAAAATGCAACATTAGTCAAATGGAGTACCATTCCTATACTGTGCTCAAATCACAGCATACACTATTTCTCTAATCAGGTGAGATAAATGACAACGTCATACACGTAGCTGGCACTTTGAAGCCTGCACTTTACTGTAACTGTTTCATCAAATTAGTACAATCATAAAAAATATATATTAGGAATAATTCCATATTAACCGGTTTAGAAACCAGACATTTACAGCCTATGATAGCAACCTGCATTAGAGCACTGTTACTGCACCTGCCTCTAAGCAATTTGTCTGATAACCTTCTTTCATAAGGTTATGGTGTCACTGTAGGAAATAGGGAACAACTCATTTCTGACAAAGGAAAAATAAATACAAAGTTTGTAATCAAACTTTTTAAGCCAGGCAACATGGTGGCATGCAGAGTAAACATGGCAGCGAAAGGTCTTTAAAATAGTCAAGATCCAGATCAAATGGGGAATGGTACGTTAAACATTTAATATCTTGAAGCTACTCTGTACCTCAGCTGAGAACCACTGAAAACTCTGCAACACAGATGTCTTTTCAAAATACAGAAATGTCCAGAATCTGGATTCTGTTGTAGCTTATCAAAGCAGCATGCCTCTTTTTACTGCAGCCACCACGGACCCCGGGAACTACCGCCCCATTAGCCTGACGAGCCTGGTCTGCAAGGCTATGGAGCCTATCATCACAGAACTTATATGATTGGATGGGAGATAGGAAATTCACCACGGGGATCACTTCTGTGGCTCTGCTTGACAGGGACACAGGAAAATAATTTTCTTGCGTGGCAAAAGCCAGGGTACCGTTTGGCTAGGCTTATATAGGCCCTAGGGCCAATAGCCTAGTACCTACCTATGAAACTATGAAATGACAACTTCACATTTTTTTCTAGAAACTGTCATGTTACAGGTTTTTTTTTGTTAAATCTCATCTCTTACCAAACTTGCCTGAAAGATGGAATATAAATATAATTTTAAATATATTTACGGCAGGAAATATGTGATTAATATATGCAGAAGTGGAAGAAACACCCTCAAAAACATTTTCAGTCCAAAACACTTCAAAGCTGCATTTTAAGACAGTTTAAAAATATAAATAATACAACCAGAACCATTGCTATCCTTTCCAAGAGAAAAATGGGCCAATTATAGTTATCTGATGAAAGACTATGCATCTCATTCCATAATATTCCTAAGCATAGTAAAGTGAAAAAACCCATGCAAAGTTACCCAGAAAAAGTAACAAAAACAAAAAAAGCAACTTTTCTCTAGTAAAGACAGACAGAAAACCTACACCAATATGTGCTGCAACTATGTTCTAGTCATTTAATAATAATAAAATCTCAAACTACAGTAAAAGACTGCTTTGGATACTAAAAAAACATTATAGATTTAATCATATTTTAGGAAGAGTTTAGCCTAGAGACTTTATGATTTTATTCTGGCACAGACATATTATGACCAGTCTGCTTTTATTCCAGGCACTTTGTGTACTAGATCATTAAGACACGCTGATTTTATTTCCAGCACTGACTCACTATGACCATTCTGCTTTTATTCCTGGCACCAATTCACCATGACCAATCTACGTTTGTTCACACTGCCAATTCTCTATGACCAGTCTGCTTTTATTTTCAGCGCAGATACATTACAACCAATTGCACCATCACTGATGCAGTATGATCATTCTGACTTCATTCCATCACTAAAATATTATAACCACCCTGGTTTTATTTCATCACTGAAATGGCATAACAAGCCTGGTTTTATTCTCCCTGCATGGATACAATATGACCAATCTGTTTTTATGCGAGCATCCAATACATTAAGACCAGTCTGGTTTTACTCCAAGTACTAGTATACAAAAAGCTCTGCTGCCTTGCCCTAACCCACAGTGGCAGCTTTCCAGAGCGCATAATTCCCTCCTTTGACTCCCTTTGATAGGGGATCAGCTAAGCCTCTCCCATCAGTGGAAGCCTACCTCAGGTCACAAAAAAGTCAGTTACTCAGACTTCTAGTGCCAAGTAGGAAAAGAAGGTCCAGAAGCAAGAATTTCCTAAAACCAACCAATTTACAGACACAGAACACCAACACAAATAGCCACTGCTAACTAGCAATATAACAAGGTTGTTGTATACCATAAACCAGCTTATTGTACTTTTTTATTTTTTATATTTTTCCCCCTAAGATTTGTTTGTTTTTCAATTGAATTGTATAGGTCACATTAAAGATGGGAAAAGTTTTGAAATTATTTACTTTGGTCTCATTTTTTATATCACAAAAACCTGACATTTTAACAGGGGCGTGTGCACTTTTATATCCACTGTACAAAATAAGAGGGGTGATGCATGGGTGCTACCACTAACGTAGTGTGAAATCTGAAAATCTCTTACGGGAAAACAGGACTTGTACAACTGTACTATGTTTATCATTCACAGCCTCAGTGGCATATTGGTAGATTCCCAAAGCTGACCCTACCAGGAGGAGGAAGATAAAGAATCCAGTAGTACCTGGAGAATGGTCCTTGCAAAGCCTGTTATGGAACTTAAGAATGCAGTTTGTAGTGCTTTGTACAGGTATGAAGGGAGGACCAGTTTGTTGCCTCCAGAATGCTTTTAGAGTCTATCCCTTTCCAATATGCAACCAAGGAGAATAAGGCTTTGGTGGAATGTACCTTAACCTTGTCTGGAATAAATTTACCATGGTGGGAGTAAAAAAAAAAACAATATGTTACTGAGGCAGTGTGAATGACTAACATCCATGTATTGGCTTAGAGGCCAGTGCAAAACTGAGGCACACTATCAAAGAAAATTTAAATAAAGGTATCAAACAGAATTGTCCTCTATCTCCATGTGGCCTGTCCTGTCTCTGGAGCAAACAGATTTATCAGCCATTCTAACAGAATATCTTGGCTTACAATGGCTTCAGGTATGCACAAGTGTGATTTGCTATAGTTTTACAACAGTTTCTGAATCTTCCCTAAAAGTCTGCTACACTAGTAAGAGTTTGTTGTTATACTGAGCTATGCAATAAGCAATAAAAAAACGTGACTGGTTACTAGCTTGTCTCTATTTTGTCCATGTAAAAAAAAAAATCTTACTCTAAAAAATAGTAAAACTTAATTTTACTACTTTAAAAGGAAAACATTATAAGCACTGGTTCTTAACTTTAGTATTTTTGAAAGGAAATGACCCTGGTGATCTTTAGACAAATGACACATAGCCCACAGACTCAGTGTGCCACTCAACCACAGCCAATAAGGCAAAACAACGTACCCAACACACTAATCATAGGTGACTCTATATAGTCAGGCACACTGATGTCCCACTCACCAGGCTAAACAAGGAGAAGGTTACTGTCAGCTGCCTGTCGGGTGCCAGGATCCACCACATAACCCACGCACTCAGGTCACTCAACAACAAGTACAAATATGACTCTGTCATTGTCCATGTTGGTGTGAATGACCCGAGACGTACCTCCCTGGACTACATGAAAAGAGACATGGAAGAGCTCTCCAACCTTGTAGCCCAGGCAGGTATTACCCTAGCCCTAAGTAGTATTCTGCCATCACCCAGAATGATAGCACAGTACAAGGACAAAATGATTCACTTCAACAATTGGCTAAGCTTCTGGTGTCATTCTAAGGGAATCCAGTATCTGTCTGCTTGGGATGACATGGTCGACAGACCACGGATGCTTGCCAGAGATGGCCTGCACCTGTTGCCCTTGGGATTCTGGATACTGGCTAAGGCTCTTGCCGCCCCTATAGTGCCTTTTTTAGGCAAGGTTCAAATGACAAATTCACCACCGTAACAGGAACAGGCAAAGAAAAACTGAGGTTAATGCTACAAGTCTAAATCTCAAAATGCACTCACTCGAGGCACTCCTTAAAATGGAGAACATCGATATCTGTGCAGTGACCGAGATCTGGTTCAAGGCTCCAGAGAGCACCCCTGCACTACCAGGCGATAACTCATACCACACTTTTCAGACATGTAACCTGGACCGAAACACCAAAGGCGGAAGTGTGTCCATATTCATTAAGGATATCCATACCTCCAGGCGAGTTGCTCAGCATAATGCATCCGAGGTTATCCAAGTGCAACTAACTCTGGGCAAAACTGCAATCCAAATTGTAGCTTGCTACAGATCCCCCACCATGCCCCAAGATTCCCACTCCTCCTTTCTTGATGTACTGAAAAATATCAGGGTTCAACCAAACACCCTAATAATGGGTGACTTCAACTACCCCACCATGAACTATTAACTGGGAAAACTACTCATGTACCAACTCCTTAGCTCAACGCTTTCTGGAATTCATAAACTCCAATGCCTTGGGTCAACTTATCCACATCCCCACCAGGGACAACAATATCCTAGACCTAGTCATTACCAACCTGAGTGACCGGTGTTCCACACCTGAAGTCAACTCCGCGTTGGTCCGACCCGACCATAAGCTAATCACCCTTGATATCCACATCCCACCCCCACCCCCCATTAAGGAAACCATGGTAAAAAATTTCTCCAAAGCCAACTTCATGCTTCTTAAGACAGAAGTGGTGAACTTCATGACACCCATGCAGATGGACAATACAGTTACAACTGTTGAATCCTACACAAATGCACTCTATAAGCACTTATACGAGTGCATGGATAGTCCTACCCCAAACAGAACCAAGATGCTATCCTCAAAAAAAGGAAGCCAATCTGGTGGTCCCCTGCCATAAACAAACTGTACAACAGAAGGAAAAAACTGTTGCAAAAGAGAGTAAAATCCCATGAGTGGAGGAGCTCCCTGGTCAGCCTCAGTAAGAAGCTGAGATACCTTATAAGATCCTCCAAAGCTAGCTATGAAAAAAAAAAAAAAAAAAAAAAATCGCCACTAATTCTAAGGACAACCATAACGCATTCTATAGCTATGTCAAGAATCTCGATGGCAACACCCAGATCTGCTCTGAGTTACAGCACAAAAATTACAGAAACAATTGATATTGCCAACATCCTGGAAGATAGGTTCAGTGCTAACTTTACCCCCCCCACCCTCTAAAGGGCCCATATCTATACAGGAAGAATGCAGAGTCCCTGTAATCACAACTACGCAGGTAAAAGCTGCACTCTCTAAAGCCAAAAACACAGCATCCACGGGACCGGACAACATCCCAGGTTGCGTTTTACACAAACTTCAGAACGAACTGGCTCCCCACTTAAGCGCCATGTCCAATAATTGCCTTGCATCAGGCTTTGTGCCCACTGAGTTGAACAGCAAGTTATCCCACTCCACAAAGGGGGAGCCACCACTGATCCCGGGAACTATCGACCTATAAGAATGACGAGTCTGGTCTGCAAGGCCATGGAACGTATCATCATGGAACTCATGAACAAAGACATTGGTAACCTCCAAACTCTGGATCCCCCCCAGTTCGGGTTTGTGAAAGGCAGATCATGCCTCCTGAACCTGATCGACTTCTTTGAGGCAGTCACCAAAGCCGTAGATGAGGGTAAGGTGGTTCACACAGTCTATCTTGACCTCACCAAGGCTTTCGACACCATCCCCTTTTCTGGAATTATAGCTAAACTCACTAAACTAGGTATAAATCCCTACGTCACAAGATGGATTGCCAACTGGTTCACTGACAGAACCCACAATGTAAAAGTTGCAGACTCCAAATCTGACCTCAAACCAGTGAAAAGTGAAGTACCACAGGGTTCAGTCCTGGGACCTCTCCTGTTTGGTATCTACTTCTCTGAAGTACAGGCTAACACAGAAGGCCTCCGGCTAACGAAGTTCGCAGATGACTGCAAACTAGGAGCCATAGTCAAGTCCCCAAATGATGTGGACATCCTACAGAAGGGCCTCGCCGAGACAGATGCCTGGTGTCAGAGCCATGGCCTCAAGCTCAATGCCAAAATGTGCACCGTCATCCCCTTTGGTAAAAACTCTGTACCCATGAACTACCACATAGGCAGCAATCTACTTAACACCGAATGTGTGATAAGAGACCCTGGGACTCAGGTGGACAGTAGTCTTTCCTTGGATAGTCACATTACCACAGTAGTCAGGAAGTCCTTCTACGTGGCACACCTCATCATAAAAGGGTTCTCATCCAGGAAAAAAGATGTCATTGTTCCCCTCTATTCGACACTCATTAGACCCATTGTACCCACCCTCTATTCGACACTCATTAGACCCATTGTACCCATTATAGAGTACAACGCCCCTTTTGGAATGTACCTCACAAGACATCTGCAGCAGCTGGAAAGGCCACAGAAGTACCTCACAAGGATTACTGGCCTCAAACAAATGCCCTACACTGACAGTCTCAAAAAACTCCAGCTTTATTCCGTAGCATATACTCCAAGGTGATCTCTGCCTAACATATAAAGCTATGTCAAACCCAGAGCTGTTGGACATGCTACACCTAAAGAAATCCCAATCCCTTTGAGCTACACACTCTAGGGACCTAAACCTTGTCACCACAACAAAACAGGACATGCTGGAGGGATAGATTCCTGTCCCAGAGACTTCCCATACTCTGGAAAAGGCTACCCATCTATGTCAAGCAAAGTTCTTCATTAGCACTCAAGAAAAATCTTGATGAGTGGATGGGAAATAGGAAATACACCCCGGGGATCACTTCTGTGTCTCTGCTAGACGGTGGCACAAGAAAATAGCTTTCTTAGGTGGCGTAAGCCAGGGAACCTTGTTGGCTAGGCTATGAACCCAAGACATTCTTTTTGAATACATATTAGATGCAACTAAAATGTTCTTGCTTCCCATATGCAACTAAAATGTTCTCGCTTCCCATAACTTGCATTTTGCAGACTATTTCCATAGCTTCACCTAATGGTCTGGTCAAATTCTTTTTTGTTGCGTCTTTCGGCTTTTCCCGGTTAGGGGTCGCCACAGCGGAACTCCGTTCCGCTAATGACTGGCAGTAGATTTTTACGTGCTGAGTTGCCAGCTCTGACGCACAACCTTCAATGAAGGTACACCCATTCACGCAGGTCTCCACACAGAAGACGCTCTAGCTGAGAATCGAACAGGACAACGTCGTACTGTGAGGCGACAACGCTACCGCAGCACCACGCAGTTGGTCTGGTCAAATTCTAAAATATTTAAATATTTATAGTGTGCCAAGATGGAAGCCTTAAGCAAAAGTAAAGATTTTCTACCTTGATAAAGCTGGTCATTAAGTTGAAGTACACAAGATGCAGTCATTAGCTGATACAGCATAACCAAGAGGCAAGATGTAAGCTTGTTGCAATTTATATTTTACACTGTAAGCAGTACTTGTAACATACGAACATCCTTATCTAAAATGAATAGCAAGTGGCCTAAAAAAACAAAAACAAAAAAAAAAAAAAAAAAAAAACTCTACCAGCTATTCCCCAGTTTATTAAGTCCAGGCCCACATTAGACAAAATGGCAAATAAAGTAGACTTTCATATCTACAGTTCACAAGGTAAACTTTTCAGTGTAATAGCGCAAGGGATCAACTGCTGGGGAATTACAGGTTCAAACAAAATTTAATGGCTGGCAATGGACACACCCTTCTGATGTAAAATAAATTCATCATTTAACCATTCATTTTTACCTGTGTTCTGAAACAGCTGAAAGACTAGACCACTCTGGATACACTCTAAATTAAAAGGAAAAGTTCTTATATTTTACTAGGAGGTATTGTAGCTCACCTTAGTGGAGGATCATTCACTGGAAAATAGTAATACTCCTCACAAACATACCTTCATGTTGACAAAACAAGAGGAAGTGGAGAAGGATGATTGGTGCCACACCATTTTTAGCTGTTTTAGGTCACTTCTACTAGAATATTACTTTTATCATAATAAAAAGTCACCTAGCCACATTCTTCTGTCAGGTCTACAGCAAAGGTCTGGTATTTTACATGCAGTCTTAGAATGAATAGCTCACCTAAGGTCAGCTTTAAGTAAATGCTAAATGTAATATTAGTAACTGGAAACCAAGAATCTCAGTCTACAAAAAAAATGGTCCACCAGAATAATCTGCTAATATAACTTACTGCCTCTAGAGACATAATAGTCTTTTCAGGTTTAAGTTATAAGTCTGGAATCAAAAGAGATGATTAATACTGTAAAAAAGTATGACACTACACTTGTTTTTCCCCCCGCAATTTTGTCTCACTGAATGGTTTGTTAGGATTGTGGTACTCTGAAAACGGACACCATAAGACATCAAAACCTAACAAAATCAGACGCAATTCAAAATTCATATATACACTCAGTTTCTTAAAAGTTAAGAAATGCAATGAGGTACATCAGTTTATACCAAATCTGCTGAAAACAAATTTCTGCACTACATATTCAGTTTTTCTCCATCCATTGGGCTAACCTCGTAGTCTTAGTAAGAGGTTTACACCACCCCAGTTCCCAAGAAAAAAAATGTGATAAGAGTCCTCAGCTACTACACCCTATAACTATCTAACTTGCACTAGCAAACTACTTGAAAAGTCAGTCTATGCCGCTTGCCAATATTTGAGAGGCATTTCCTAATCAACTTTTGAGCAATACTGTATTAAGAATGAACAAAATATTCTTACTGCCTTGACTTTCACAGGCCCTGATAAAATGTTTAGTCTTGATTACAATTACATCTTCACCCAAAACTAAGTTAAGTTGGAATTTCACAGCCTGCTCTTGTGGGTTTAAAGACTATCTGCTTAAGCACAGACAATGCACTAAGGCTCTCAGTCCTTCAATGTGCCCTACCTGCTCAGGTTAGCAGTTTCCAACATGCTATCCTTTCTCTTTTCCTTCTTTTTCTGTACATAATTAGCAAAACCACTACCTCACTCAGTGTAAACTGTTACTGAGTGCTAAAGATAAAGTCACCCATCAACACACTCGACAGGCATACTTTAGAATGCTGTTCGCTGTTCTGATGGAACCTCTTTGCAAAAAAGAACTAATGCTTATTATCACCAAACCCAGCTCAAGTGCTGCTCATCTCTCCTGCTCAACCATGACTATGTACATCCCTAAAGAAATAAATAAAAAAATACCCCAAGTGTTTGCATTACAACTCCCTCTCTACTTTCAAATACTTTGTCCTCAGTTTAGACATGTACCTTTGGAACAACCATCCTTAACTTCGACAAGGCCTCCACTGCCAAAACTGGAGTGGTCTATAAAACCCCTATGTCCTTAGCCCAGATTACCATTTTCCTGCTGTAATTACCTATTATACCATGACCCCCCCCAAAACGTGCATGCTGATTGGCCAGCGTGCACATTGTAAATCGAGTTATACTAATGGAAAAAGGTCCGGTCGCCCGGACTTTCTTCCATTAGTATAACTCTACTTTTAAAACACTGTCTCGCTATGTTAAATGGGTTTAACATAGCGAGACAGCTTTAAAATAAGCAGCGGAGATCTCCGTTGCTTATTTTAAAGCTGTCTCGCTATGCTAAACCCATTTAACATAGCGAGACAGGTTTTAAAAAAAAGCAACGGAGAAAGCAAGATCTCCGTTGCTTTTTTTACTGTTTCGCTATGTTAAATGGGTTTAACATAGCGAGACAGTTTTAAAATAAGCAACGGATATCTTGCTTTCTCCGTTGCTTTTGCCCACAGCTCTGAGTACATCAGAACTGCCGCGGATGCCAGACATCTGTGGAAGGGCAGTAAACAGGCATTATACTATGCCATTATTTAAGAAAAGTAATAGTTTCTTTTCTTAAATAATAGGTTCATAGGTTCATACTAGGCTATCTGCCCGAGGGCATTTATAAGCCTAGCCCATAGTTTTGTGGCTTACGCCACCCCTTTAGTTTGGAGAAACTATGCCCATTATTTTGCTGTGCCTCTGTCGAGCAGTGATACTGAGGTAACCCCTGGGGTGCATCTGCGATCTCCCATCCATTGGTCAAGATTCCTCTTGAACAAGGCCAGCGAGGTGCTCTGCCTCGCATAAACCGGGATTTTGTTCCACAGCATAGGGAGTCTTTGGGTGATGAATCTATCCCTCCAGCACGTCCTATTAATAACCGTGTCGAGGTTTAAGTCTCCCGCCCTTGTGGCTCTGAGGGATCTAGATTTTTTGAGATGAAGCATGTTTGGGTTTGACATGGCCTTGTATGTCAGGCATAGGTCACCTCTGAGCAAGCGGTAAGCAACTGAATATAACTGGAGTTCTTTCAGTCGGGCAGCATAAGACAGATTTTTGAGACCATTTATCCTTTTGGTGAGGAACTTTTGTGGCCTCTCCAGCTGCTGCAAGTGTCGGGTCAGATACATTCCGAATGGGGCATTGTACTCGATCATTGGTCTGATGAGTGATGAGTATAGGGAGACTATGACTTCCCTTGATCTAGATGTGAATCCCTTCATGATAAGGTGGGCAATGTAGAAGGTCTTCCTAACTACTTTAGCAATATGAGTGTCGAATGAGAGGCTACTGTCAACCTGGGTTCCCAGGTCCCTAATAACTTCTTCTGTGTTCAGGGGATTGCCACCTATATGGTAGCTAGGGTAACCTTATTTTTCCCGAAGGGTATGACTATGCATTTCTTGGCATTTAACTTTAGGCCATGGCTCTGGCACCAGTTATCCGTTTCTGTGAGACCCTTCTGAAGGATATCTGTGTTGGATGCGTTTTCAACTACGGCGCCCAGTTTGCAGTCATCTGCAAACTTTGTCAGCCATAACCCTCCTGTGTTTGCTTGTACTTCAGAAAAGTAGATGCCAAACAAGAGTGGGCCCAGGACTGAGCCCTGTGGGACACCACTTGAGACAGGCTTTGAGTCTGACATGGCGCCAGCAACTCTGACCCTGTGGGTTCTGTCACTCAGCCAGTTTGCAACCCATCTTATAATGTATGGGTTTACATTTAAGTTGATGAGTTTTTCAATGATACCCGAGTGAGGTATTGTATCAAAAGCCTTCGCCAGGTCTAGGTAGGCTGTATGGACTGCCTTTCCCTCGTCAATGGCCTTGGTGACTGTTTCGAAAAAGTCAACCAAGTTTAAAAGGCATGATCTGCCTTTGACAAAGCCAAACTGGGTTGGATCCAAAGTCTGCAAGTTCCCTATGTCTTTATGAGATCCATTATGATCCTCTCCATGGCTTTGCAGATAAGGCTTGTCAAGCTAATGGGATGGTAATTTCCAGGGTCGGTGGAGGCACCGCCTTTGTGGAGTGGGACCACAGTTGCTGTGCGCCACTCCCTGGAGTGTATCCGGAGGTGAGACTAAGATTAAACAGCTGTCCTAACTGTGGGTTTAATTCCTCGTTGAGTTCATGGAGCACACAGCCGGGGACACCATCAGGTCCCATGGATGCTGTGTTCTTTGCCTTGGAGAGAGCAGTTTGGTATAATAGCAATAACCCACGCCTGGGTGTGGGTAATGCTGTATTTACCCACGGTTGGCTTTGTTTGGTCCCTCGGGCTTCGCCCTCGGGACCAAACCACGCCAACCGTGGGTAAATCCAGCATTACCCACACCCAGGCGTGGGTTATTGCTATATTCTTCTCTTCTAGCCTGTAGTTTCCTTGTCTCCTAATTTCTTGCCTTGAATATCCAAATCTATTTGGATACAAATCTACAAAAAATGTCACTTTGCTTTTACAGCTCCTAAACAAACTACTGCTGTTGTTTCTGTACTTTAATTGCTTCCTTTGCTGGAATAGGACCTTCAGAATCTGCTTTTAATTAAAAGACCACCAAATCTCAAAACACCAACAGCTTTGGTTCTGCTGTACCAGGTCTTCAAATCCTCCCTTGCCTCATATCCCCCAAATCACAACTCCTCTGGAGTATCTTTTTTCCCCTACTTTATCTAATTTGTCCGGAGTGCTTTATTACAGATCCTCAACCTCCCACAAGTCTTTACATCTAGACCTCAACAGCATTTTCCAATTCAAATCTCTATCACTGCATCTCTAGCTATGTACACAATGACATACTAACATTTTGTAACTTCTCCCTTTTTATTAGGTCTCTGTTTCCAAAACGTACTACTTTTATGCACTCAGAAAGGTTGTATTATATGTACCCTAGGTTGCATCTTGCACCACACTTAACAGCTAACTAAACAAAAGCATGCATATAGATTTCCTCTGCTCGTGTCCTACTCACATTTACTTTTTCCTCATTGCTAGAGTGGAAGTAGGACTTGGATTTGTTTCAGGGCATAAGCAAAGCAAGTTTACCAGCATGAAAGCTGGGAAGAACTCACATGCCTCATTAGTATTACAGTCTTTCTCCTTCCAAGAAAACACAGTACTTGGCTTTAACAGTAAAACTGAGTTAGTTGTAACCTTACTGCAAAAGCAGCTTGTACATTTCTGTTTTTCCTCATCACTACTCTGAAGACAGGAAGGGAAGATTATGTGACAAAAGAAGAACAGAACTCAGCAGGCTTTTATATATATATCAAACATTTTGTAGGGGTCTAGCATGATGCTTCTTCATTGCAAAATTAAACAGGAAGAACAGACATCCATCAAATGCCTGACAAAGAAGGGCACCATGGAGGAGCACATTTCTTAGATGTCTACAACTACACATGCACCTATATATGGTAAGTTACCTTTGCATGTTACTAATCTTTGCAAAGTCAACCTAAAAACAAGTCCTTTGTTCATGTTTGTGATGCTCAGGTTACAAATACCAAACTAAAGACAAGCATGTGGCACAACAAACCACCATAACATTTATCTACTTGCTGGCAGGGACTGGGACTAAGGTCTTTCAACCTGCACCACTGCCTCAAAGAAAGAAACAAGTTAAAACAAATAAATAAATACAGACATAAATCAGTATAATATACACACGTGAGGCTGGCCCTAAGAGTATGCAGCAAATGTGCATCACTGCACTGAGCTATGGCCCACACCAGCTACTCCAAGGTAAGTTTCACAGAAACAGCTGCAGAGCAGGGTGATGAATGCGGGCTTCTCAGACCCTACCCTTACCAAAGTCTGAGCTCAGTGCCTTATAGTTTCGGCTTATCCACAGTAATTGTAATCTGACTACACAATTCACATATCCACCCTAATTAGAACTTCCAATGTTGCAAATCTGTTAGTTACTGCCAGCAGCTAGACCCAGTTTCTGTACCACTCAGAGTTAAGCCAATAGACAAAACTATAACCAATGTAAATTTTAGCTAAGCAGCCATTCTCCTCTTTCGGAGGAAGGCCAACATTCCTGTGCCAGACACTAGTACTCGTGCAGCAAAAAATCACAAACTTGAAACAAAAAATAGGATTCTTAGCGAATTGTGTAAAACCATGGAGAAATTATACAGATAAGATACAATTGTTTCAACAGGCAGATGGCTTGTTAAAGACTAACGACTAAATTACTAGGCCCGGTCTATGATTATCCAAGACATAAAAACAGCCAAAATAAAAATAAATGTCAGCTTTCGGATGCAGAGAAAGAATCCTGAGGCAAATTAAGCCAATCACTGACTAAATGAAAGGTAATACACTACTATTGCCTCACAGCTTGTTATTCAAAATTCAAATTAAACAATGGGTGTTGTGGAAAATTACATGATGCAATACAAATTGCAATATTTAGCAAGCAGCCAAGTCCAGCCATAGTAATCTGAGGTGTGTGTGTGTGAAGTGTGTGTGTGTGTGTGTGTGCACATAGATACGTCTGTGTGCCCGTATATGTAGGACTATCCCTAAACATTTCTTTTTTATATCTAAATAAAATTCATTGGTGGGTTAAAGTCTATGACTAAGATTTACTACTGGATACTCCTCCTTTTGAGGAAACTGGGCTAACTACAGTCTCTAATCAACAGTTTGAAGCATAATAAATTCTAGACTGTAGTCCGGAGTGGCCTATACATGGGATCCACATAAGGTCTTCCTGAGCTTCTGGAACACTTGTTCCCAGGCTGGTGTGAAGACTAACTTCTGGGGGTGGTCAGTAAAAGGAGTGGCTAGCACACTGAAGTGAGCTGCAAACTTCCTACATACATCTCTGTCTCTAGGAATTCTATTAAACTACATTTTAATAACTAGGGGTGTAGGCCATGCCTGAACAGTACAGCCTCCACCTTGGCTGGCACTGGATGAATCTTACCACTGTCCACTCTATGACCCAGATAAGACAAATCCACAATTCCTACCAGACATGTTTGTTGTTAGGGGTTGGAAGGGTGGCCTAATGGTTAAGGTGTTTGCCTTACAAACACAAGGTGCAGGGTTTGAGTCTCACAAGGGATAATTGGCTAAGCTTAAAATGGCTCGCAAGGGCAGTTAGCTTAGTACTAATCTATGAATCTAAAAACAGTCAATCCCACCCTTCTGCCTACCATCTCCTTAGCATGTTGAATATGTTCTTGCTAAAACCAACTGTAGTATGCAATGTCATCTCAGTAAGCAGCAGAATAGTTTCCAGCCCTTTCCAGGATGCAGTTTACCAGCTTCTGGAAGTTGCTGGCTCATTTTTCTTCCAAAAGAGCATTTTAATGATCTCATATAATATGAGATAAGTCACAAAACTTGATCTCTCCCTTGATGCAGGGTGTCAAGAATACCAGCCAATAACCCTTAGTCAGGTCAGGTTAACAGTGATTAGTTACTCAGCCCCACCCCAAATACTCCACAACTTTAATTTGTTCTAAGCAAGGGGTGAAAATTTGACTCTCTGTGACTATTCCGTTTCCTACAATCCACACAGACCCTGGTGCTCTTATCTTTCTTTGACATCAATACAACTAGGGAGGCCAAAAACCTGTTGGATTGTTGATTATTCCCCGGATCCGACTAATCCTGCAATTCACCCCACACAGTTTACTTGACGTACTCATGTACCGAGTAAGACTGATTATCCATTAGGTTCCTGTCTGTACATGTCATACACCACTTGGATGCACCCTGGTTGCCAGTATATCTCTGAACTCCTGCAGTGCTGCTTGGATTTCCCGATTCTGGGTAGAAGAAAGCCAAATTTATTTATCCTTTTTTGACTGGGTTAATCCCACTAGGCTAGTAGCCCCTTTTCTGGGGAGACCCAAGGTGATATTTATACTACTATGGGGGAAACATGGCCAAGGTATTAGGGAACTTCCACTACTCTTTCTGATAAGTGTCATGGGATCTTTTGCATCCACTTGAGCTAACATCAACTTAAGCAGACTGGGCCTCAGTTTAATATCTTATCCAAAGGATAGCACACTCAGGAGTGCAGCACCCCCTTTACGCTGCACTGCAGTGTCAGCAAATGCTCTATCTGGTATGAGAACAGAACCCACAGCCTTCTGCATCAAACGTGAGCGTGCTACCTGTTGCATCACTGACACTGCAGCAGTACTACCTCATCCATGGGAATGTCAGACTGAGCCTCACTGAGAAGGATCACTACAAGATACCCCATCATTATCCCCTGAAATGCACTGCAGTTACTGAGTGGCAGAATTTCTCTATTATAGTAGAACTTCATCACACTACCATGGCAGAGTTCATGTTCCACCTCCATTATAAAGTTAGTATCACTTACTTTTCTCACAGAAGTGCAAAGTCCCTCCCATGCTGTCTGCCGCTTACTGTGATGCACAGGAATAAATACCACCACCTCCACCCAGCAGTATATTCTCAGTCTCTTACCCTTCAGTTATACCAAACCTTTTACGGCTGTTGCACTTTTATTAGGTACTCCTATGCCAGCCCCATGAGCTTCCCAATCCTAGCCTCAAACTTTATGGCATATTCCACAACAGAATCCTTGTGAGAATCACATTCACCCTCTCAAAACTAAACCCAGAGCACCCCCTGCTGTGATCATAAACAGTTTAAATGATGGGGGGAAAAAAAAAAGACAGAGGATTTTGGGGGCAACTTCCTCTATGTGCAAAGAGGAAACGGCAGATACTTGCTCCACTTCCTCTGAACTGTTAATGCTCCCAATATGGTTTCAGCAAAACAATTACATGCAGTCTTCGGCACACTATAAAAATGTTGAAAAACTTTAAAAAGAAAAACTGTAATTTTGTACATAACACGGTTTGTTGTACTTCAATAATAAAAAAACAAAAACTAAACTTGCAGGTTTATACACAGTTTTAAAACTTACCTTGCTTATTTGCAAGCAAGCCAACAAGCTTTTTTTTTTTTTTTTTTTTTTTTTTTTTAACAGGGTCCAACAGTTAGAATTTCCTCCAGCTGTCTCTTGTTCCCATACTTACAGAAATAGGGGCTTGTGTCCCTATTGCTGCTGCAATCATGACAGAGACCAAAAACCTTTGCAACACTCAGTTTGTACACTGTTCACAAAACCAAAATACAATACAACCTGCCAAACATGCAGGAAAATCAATCCACAATCACAAGATGGAAAGGTTGCCTACACAAAAAGTGGGAGAGTAAAAAGAACTCCCTACAGAAGGTTTCCTGACAGAACAGACAGTATATGGTTGAGAAAACATAGTTGTATCTGATTCTAGAAGCATTCTGGTGGCGGTCAGTAAGAATCCTAAGCAAACAAGGCAAAGGACTGCTGGATTAACAGCCCATGCAATAATGATTGGTGAAAGTGACTTCAGGATCAAATATCTGTGGCACAAAATTATTCAAAAACAGACACTTTTGAATTAAAACTGGAAATTGACACTCGTCTGGTAAGAGTGGCCTTCGAAAGCAGCATTTTCTAAAAGTCTAACCACTCAACAGCAAAACACAACACACTGAGCAACCAATGTAGAAATATTTTACTTATCAGCTTCTATTCCCCTTTCTAACTGTTGCTTTGTCTTCCTTAATGCAAGTAAAACATGCTCTCACCTCAACATAATGAGACTAATTAGGCAAATAACATTATTAACACTGGACGCACGCAGGCGGATCAGTAACTAAACAAGCACTGCTGGATTCCTTTTGGGCGCCATATACACTGAACAAACATAGGTTCATAGGTTGGTACTAGACTATCGGCCCTAGGGCCTATACAAGCCTAGCCATAACAATTCCCTGGATATTTCTTCCCACAATATTTACTTCCCTGGATCCCCGGGGTGAATTTCCCATCTCCCATCCAATTGTCAGGGTTCCTTTTGAAGAGGTTCAAGGCGGCGCTCTGCTTGACATGTATGGGCAGTCTATTCCAGAGTATGGGTAGTCTCTGGGTCAGTAACCTATCCCTCCAGCATGTTTTGTTCATTGTGATGACACTTTAGATCCCTGGAACGTGTGGCTCTCATGCTAGATAGATTTCAATTTGCAATCGCACCACCCACCATGCTAGATTTTGATTTGCCATCACACGACCCACCATGCTTCCCTGTGGGAGTGACTTGCTGACATTTAATATTCTGTACATCCTCAAAAATTAAATTAGCAGCAATAGCTTTTCAAGTCAGCTTTATGGTTTGCTGTGGAGATAAGTGTTACTGCTGGAAGTCATCCTGAAAGGCAATGGTTTTAAAAACGTCATCTGGCTGTTTTGAACACTTGCTACTTCCCATGTTATACACAGAGTAGAGCTCTGACACTGATAAATGATATTAGTGCTTGTGACATCACAATCATGCTGCGACAAAGATACCATTAACTACTGCAAAAGTTACAAAGCCATGGTGTTTTATCCAGGAAGAGAAGTACCTTCTGGCAGTAGGAAGGTACTTAGAAAAGTCAGGAAAAGGAAGGGCAGGCACAAATGAAGACTTCAGTGGAAGTTGTAACATAAAAGTACATCTTTTTCTTTCCTAGTCAATTGATCAGCCCTTTTCTTCACTCTAAACTCATGGCTAACTTGTTTCCATGGGGAATGACATCTGACTAGTGTATGTCATCCTTGTGGGTCAGATATTTCATACATAACCCCCCCCCCCCTGTTTAGCAATGACAGCCTCCTGCCAGACCTGTAATTAAAGGCTTGTAGTATTAGCATTCATCAACACAAGATTGACGGGAAGTGCCTCATCCTTTCTTTGGCACCTTCTCTATAGTTAAAGCACCTGGAGCCTGCCAGGTGACAGTGGTGCAGTGAGAAGACCCTCTGTCTCTTCCAGGGATGTGAAATCTGGCTCCTTACAACCAGGCTCCCTCAATGTGTAATCTGCTAGCTGAACCCAAGTGAGACAGGATGGAGTGAAGCAGCTGCAATGCTTGATATCTTAACTGTCAGTAGCAGCAGCAGTGTTAAACTGCTGTTTGCATCTGTGATTCTGGTTAAAAGAAGCAGCCACTCCCTGTAAGGGACAGACTTGGTGGGTGCTGGGGTGTTATGTGTGTTGGGGGGGGTTAAACTGGTATTTTCAAGAGGGGGGTGGATGTGATGCAGTCACAAGTGGATAGCCATTGCAATTATGTCAGCTGCACAGTTATAACTGGTGGCCACATGAGGAGGGAAGGTCACAAGAAATTTAAGACTTAAAAACAAATCTTCCCAATAGGATGATATTACCAGGTGCATTATAATCAAGTATCCTGACAAACAGTAGTTCTAAGTTGGCATCTTGACTGGACCGGGGACTGATGAACAAACTAATACTCAACAACACTATACATCTTTGGAAGATGCAAAGTTAGGGAAACTGTGACTACAGATCTGGAAACCAAAGTACAGAAACAGAAGCAAGCTTTTAACAAACATTAATAAACTAATAACACTTCATAAAACATCACAAGTAACAATCTTCACTTCAGGTTTAGTCTTTTTCAGTTTCAGCCAGTCTTAATCAAAACATACTTCCACCTACCAATGGCCACATTTTCCAAGCATATAATTACCAGACAGTCCCATAAATTCTTAATACCTTAATTCTGGTTATTAATAGACATACTAAACAGACTACACTACAATATACTTTTCAGCAGTCCACGTCTAATCTGTTCTTAAACTGTTCTAAAATATAACTCAGCCTTGCAGTTCCACAAACAGACCACACTTTGTGCTTTGAACTTTTTCTGTATTCTACTAAATCAACACAGAAAAATGAGTTATGCTGTGATCCCACACTCATAAGAATTGTGAATTTCTGTTGTGACCTACCTGAGTACAAAAGCTTCAATGAAAGTTCTCTTTTGCTTCGTCTAGAATAACCCATAGAAATTAACTGCATATCTGCATTAGTCGTTACACAGCTACACATTTCCTTCAGGTGGGGGTGGAAAGGCCATCATGACCAGAAAAAATTATCATCCCGTCATTAAAAATGTACGACAAAAAGTTTCAAAACAGAAGTCAGACTGGCAAAAGTCAGCAAGAGGGAAGGTATGTAGGATAGTGGAAACAGAGTCACTGTGAATCAGCACAAAACAGCTCCACCCACAGCAACTGTCATTCAACAACAGCACCAACGCAGTTCAGGTGAAAGGTCTGTCTTGCACACACCCCTGCAAATTCTGTTACTTGATGGAAAAACATTCATGTTCCACAGAATGAGTAATATACAGCTTAAGAAAAAAAAAAAACTTGGTAACAGTAATTTGGAAAAAGAAAAATAATTTACTGACAGCAGTACTTCTGTGTCAAATGCTATGTAGCATTTCCTATGGCTATGGTTGTCCCCTCCCAAAGAGTCTCAAGTTACAGATGTCATCTTGCACACTGAAACAGTTTTTTTTTTTTTTTGAGAAAAGTCACCTCCAGTGTTTATGACACCATACAGCATTCGGAAGAATTGTTTCAAGCTAGGTTGGAGCATATGCATTCTTCTACCTACTTGTCTGTTTTAACCTTTTCCTTTTACACTGCAGGCAAACATCTCATTTTAATCTCAAATAACTTGTGCAGTGGTTAACAGTGTAAATCATTACAGATTGATCAAGGTCTCCCCTGAAATTAGTCACAGTGTGATGGGATTAGAATTTTTGTCAGTGAAGAAATCACTACACTTTGCTACTTACAATGTAAAAATAAACACAAACATTGTATTTTAAATCACTGGTAAAATACGGACAGATTAAGTTTTTAGGGTTATGTAATCTTTGTTTATTATACCAACATTATACACTGACTACTTTGAAAATACAATTAGTACTTGAAGTGGAATGCAGTAAATTATAAGTTGCATCACTTGTGCGGCCTTTAACTGAAGTGATATTAAGACCCACTGGGTCAAAGGCCTTTTTGGGGAGAAATCTGGGAAAACAGCACAAACTGTTTATTAATTTGATTTAGTATGATGTGACATATGGATGAAAGCTCTCACTACTAAAACATCTGAAAAGCTGACTGACAGAGAACTACTTTATTCTTTTATGTTACTTTTGCTACAGTCCTGAACTCATCATAGATGGTTTCCTTTTTGTTCACACACACATCTCCCATACAAACTATATAACTGCAGTTGGACAACAGTGGGGAACAAGGCAAAGCTGGGTTAGCTGAAAGTGGTTTGCAGGACTGGGCTCACAGAAACTGCATTTGTTCAGCAACATTCCCATATATGTATGCATGTGAACACATACATACATTTATGTTATATATAAATATATAACAGACAGACATGCACACACATTTATGTTATACATAAATATATAATACACACACACACACACACACACACACAAATAAATTTAGCATACTGGCACCCATGAAAGCATATTCATAACTATACCAGTGTGTACACTACAGTTTCTGTTGGGAAGCTACACATGTTCAAACAATTTTACAGTCTTATCATCTTTCAATACTCAGGTGTAATTAAGTGATAAAAGAAAACATACAGTTGCTCCGGTTAGAACAGTAACACAAATACTATCATTCTCTGGCAGCAAGATGGCAGCATTTAAATATATATATTTCTGAACCACCAATGTCTTCTTCACTGACCTGCAATCCAAAACTAATCCTCCCTCCTTCCTTCACACCATTCTGGCACCACTGTTTACATGTTACCTCACTACATACTAGGTGAAAGTCACAAAAGATTCTCTCCAGTGAAGGCACTACATTTCTTCTGCTGGGCATAAAGCATAACATACTTTGCTGCAGCCTTTCAGGCATCCGTTTCCTGTTATTGAAATATACATACACAGAGTAACCTTAACTCTTCTTCCTTCATTAATACGGTCTTATTCTCTTGTAATCTTTATAAAGCCATTTCTGCCAGACTGGATATGGCTGCCTCCATCCCCAAGGCTTTAACCTATCACTTCAGCATGTCAAACTCATTCCTTACTCATCCTGTCATTACGAGGCAAGAAATTCAAACGGAGGGCTGAAACTAGCATCTTTAAATTCAGTGATGACTCATTCTAGCCTACAGATCAACACAGGAGGAGTACAACTAAGGGACCTCAACTACTCAAGTCAAGTGGGGGACTAGGCTTTGACTACAAAAAGTATAGTTAAGCTGACAGAAAGCAACCAAATTGTTCTATTTATTCTGCGTGTATCGTGGAGTCAGCCACCGGTAACTCCCATTCCCACTTTATTCTTAGATGAATCCATGTAAACCATGCTAGCTCAAAGCTACTTATTTGCCTTATGTGCTGTCTTGTAACCTGTTTTTTTCCACCATCATGCTCTGTTAAACAGTACTTCTTTGTATCCAGTAAAAAATCTAGTTCCATATGCTCCCCAATATTCTCTCAACTATCCTCTTCCCACCCTTCTCCTCAGCATTCTGTGTACCCCTATCATATTACACTTCCATCTTATTCAGTACACATTCTCATTCACTCTTCATATGACATCTATTCCATGCTTTTTTCGTCTTTATTTTTCAATTAGCTTAATGTATTCAAACCACTCTCTGAACACACTTTTTCATTAATGGCCTCACCCAAAGTTTTCCATACAGTAAATTATGACTTCTGCATTCCATTTTCCACGCCAAGTAACCTCTGGCATTCTACTGGATTTTAATCACCGCTTTTTCACCTTGATCCTAGTGATTCATTTTAGGTAAAGTAATTACTTTCAAGTAATTTGTCTTCTACACAGTTACCAGTGCATTTCTAGCCGCAATGTATTTTACTTTTGGATTACACTTTAGACCTTTGTGCCTATCCACACAAGACCTCTGAAACTACACTGGCACAGATCCTTTTGTGACTCTTAGTTATGTGAAGATACCAGTAATGCCTTCTACTAATCCAATGGAACCCTTCCAATGTCCGGCTTATAAATGTTTAGTTTTATACATGCATTCAATCACTGGCTAAGTGGTCCAGGCAAACAACCCTGATTAGGACCAAAAGGCATACGTAATAACAGTGTATGGCCAACGATTAGAATTAAAAAAAAACAAAAAAAAAAAACTTGCAGTCACAATAGAAACACAAGCAATGAAGACATAAACAAAGTAACAGCAGCACAAAGTCAATGAAGTGCATAATAGCTTGCATTTATTTTAGTTCTGTACTAAGTAATGAAGACAGAAGACATGGCAAGTACAAAATACACAGGGCATGCCATACAGTGCACAAGGGCGGTGGTGACCAAACCATACATAGTTTCTAGCAGCAGGGTAGTAGTGCAAAGGGAATAATACAGAGTTTACACCGTATTATGAATTACAAAAGAGTACACTGGTAAACTGTCACATAATGAGCAAATACTTTTTTCTTTTTTTTTTTTTTTTTTTAGGAGGGGGACTAGAGAGGTCTTGAATACAAAGTTACAGAATGCCATATAGCTGGGTGAGCTTAGAGAACATTATGTCACTAGCAGTTATGATGACTGGAGATCTGTGACAGTTAATAGAACCAGTCAACCCAACTCATCACCCACAGTCAATATGCAATAAACAAACAGAAATGAGTTAAGTAACATACAGTAGCATCTAGGGAAAAAAAAGCCTTCTTCAGTTACTGGGATAGTATGAACAATGGCAAGCACTAAACAGGTGTGTGTGTGTGTGGAAAGTAGAATAAATTCACAAACAGAGTAATCACAAAAAAATAAACAATCCCTTTGACAATTGACATAATATGCAAATATTAGCAGAGTAGAAAATCAAATATGAATTGTTAGTAGTAAATATGAGAGGGAAGAAGCAGCAGAGAACAGAGGATCAAAGCAGAAGTGATGCAGGTGAGGATGGAGTTAGATTATGTGCTCAGTGGGAAAGCAGTTGCAGTCAGATTTTTTCTGAAGGTGTCTTTTGAGATGAGTTCTGAAGGTGTGGAAAGATGAGACTTCGTTAAGGTGAAGGGGCAGAGACAGCCAGAGGTTGGGTGCAAGAATAATGGTTGTTTCAGTGCAGTTTGTTTGGGGTGCCTGCAGTGACGGAGTGAATTGGGAGAGGTTGTAGGGAGTTGTTTTATTATGGAGTTTGGCTGCAAAAGGTGAAAAGGCACCTGGATGTAGTAGTATGAAAACCAGAGAAACTAGCAGTTGCTCAACTCTGTAGGAGACCGGTAGCCATTTGGCCTTGGAGAGGGTGATGCAGTGGTGTTCCTGTAGGGAGGAATTGGAAATAATGGGCAGATTTTATTTTCAATGGACTGTAGAGTAGATGAGTTTTTTTTAGATGCTGTGGCTATGATGGGGAGCTCATATTCAAGTTGAACACGGTGGACTCTGTTGTCTACTGAAGCTCTAGCTGGTCTAGACAGAAAGGGAGATATTTTCAAGGGCCAGAATAAAAGAGAACTTACCTTTTTACTGACGTTTTCAATGTGGCTTTGGAAGTTAGGTTCATGGCTAGACAAGTATTTAAAGGATGTGGTTGTTTCCAATAGGCAACCACGGAGATCTGCGATGTTGAGATTTTTAGGAGCATTTTTCAGGTTTTGTGAGGTGCCAAATATCAAACTTTTTGCTTTAAAGGGGTTTAGGAGTAGCTTACGGTTGTTTAGCAAAGAGTTAAGGGAGTGAAGGTCAAACTAAAGCAAGGTTTGAATAGTTGGATGTGAGGGACCTGGACTGAAGAATAACCATGTCATCCACATAGAGAGTAATACAAATGTTAGGGTGATCAGAGGGCGGTTTGTTAATAAAGACTGAAAATAAAAAACAGGGGTGAGTATGGATCCCCGGTGTACTCCTCTGGTAAGGTGTGCTGGTGGTGATGCTCTTGCCTACTGAAGTAAGGCAGCTGGCAAATCTGTAGGTATGTTTAAGCTGTGCTAACCTTATGGATGGTTAACTCAAAAAGACTGAAATTCAAAAGTTAGATCAAGTGACATTTATTATAACTTTAATTGTATGCATATGGTCACTAGGTAAGCCCACTGAACATGAGCCCTTTTTAAAAGCAACCTAGCAGCACTGTTTGGTTAAGTGACTTGCTTAGAGTCATAAAGTAAACAAATGTAGACTGACAGAATCCAACCCTGACCTATAGGGAGAAGCTCCTTAACAACTCACAGCTTTAATCTTCTGCACCAACTACCAAATTTGAGTCACTTTGTTGGTAGAAAGGAGTAAAATAGGGAAACATTGAGGGATTTCTGGGTTTTTAAGCAATCAGTGTAAGAAGAGCCCAGTGATCGTTGATGTTGATAGGACAAGTAGTGTGAAACATAACACAGCATGGGAATTCTAGTTAGGGCAGTAGCTAACAGGAAAATATTACCAGTAGTAGGATTATGGAGAGTGTGTTGACCAAGGAGCTGTATCAGGTTATAAAAGATGGCATACTGTCACATTTTAAATTTAGTTGAGCACACCAGTTTAAGTCTCCATTAGGATAAAACTGTTATGAAAAGACAAGAGGTGACAAGCATCAAATAAAGAGCAGGAGTTTGAGCAGCAGGAGGTACATCAAGGTCATATACAGCTGAATCAACCAAATGAAAGTACAGTTGTGCAAAATCCAACCATAACAGCAGATGTCCTTGCCTTCACCGTTGTATTCATTACAAATGGGATTCCCTGCCATGAAGCCCAACCGTCCGGCCAGTTTACCAAAGTCTACCATTGCTTTAAGATACGCTGAATGTCACCTACACACTCCTTGAGTAGTGTAGGGCATAAAGGAAACATTCTGGCATACCATCCTCAGAAGTGATTATCCCAATAGGAACAGCAGTCCAAGGAAAACCAAGGAGAACCTGCACATCCAGGAAGGAAAAAAAAACTAGGGGATGGAGGAAGAGGCTGCACACTGAAGCAGTGAAGGCAAGGACATCTACCATTATGGTAAGACTTTTTACACAATTATATTATGTCTTTACATTCACTGCTGCAGTATTCCTTACAAATGGGAGAGTTCCAAAGCTCAAGAAGAAACTTGGGAGGAGGAAGCAGCAGAGCCCTCTAAGAAGCCATGAAGAATGGTACCAGCAAAACTATCCCTACCTCTGGAGATACTGTCTAACTGGTAACGCTTGGTAAAGGTATGCACAGAAGACCAGGTAGCAGCTTCAAGAATAGAATTGGCTTCTAAGCCTTTGAAAGAAGCACCAGAAGAAGCCACAACTCTAGTAGAATGAGTCTTTAAAGAAAAAGGAAGGCGCTCGCCATGAAAAGTGTAACAAAAGGAAATAGCCTTTGAAATCCAAGTGGAAATAGTTTGCTTGGAAACAGCCAAACCTAAAGACCTAGGATGAAAGGAAACAAATAATTGATCAGATTTTGATAGCTTTAGTTTTATCCAAATAAAATCTGAGCTGTCTATGCACATCTAAGGTGTGCAGCACCCTCTCACTGTCAGATTGCCGAGAGGGGAATAAAGTAGGTACATTAATAGACTGATTAAGTGACAATTCATTAACCACCTTGGACATGAAAGAAGGATTAGTACACAAGGACACCCTGCCCTCATGAAATATAAAAAAGGTGGACGAGCCAAAGGACTTGCAACTCAGACACCTGTCTGGCAGAAATAAGAGCTAACAAAAGAACTGTCTTCCAAGAGCAATGTTGCACGGAAGCTGAAGCAGCAGGCTCAAAAGGAGCAAAACTAAGATCCCAGGGAGGAGGAACACGCTTCCTGGGAGGTCTAATATTAAGGACACCTTTAAGAAATTGCTTACCCTCAAATCTAAAAGTGAACGGGGGAGTTAAAGGCAGACAAGGAGAGAGAGTTGATAAGTGGGCCTTAACAGAAGAATAGGCCAAACCAGCACTGAGCAACTCACACAAATAAGAGACAACAAAAAGAACATCCACAGAAAGTGGGTCCAGGACAGAAAACCTCTTCCATTTAGACAAGTAGGATTTCCTAGTAGTAGGTTTCCTGGCCTCCTGCAGGACCTGCAGCATGTCCTCAGAAAAAAGTGCCTGTGAGGGATCAAAACCCTATCACCCACAGTGTTGGTTGATGCGTGGACAGGTGGGGATGGATGAGAGACCCCTGGTCTTGTGTGGGGAGATCCACCCTATGAGGTAACTTGTGATAACAATCCCTTGGCTAGATGCAGAAGTGGAGGGAACCAGTGTTGTTGCGGCCAAAAGGGAGTCACCATTTTGGGAGCATCTTGTTGAATCTTGAACAGCACTCTCAGAATGAGAGGAAGGGGAGGGAATGCATAAAATCCCCTTACAAGAAAATGAGAGGGCATCCACCTTCCATACCAGAGGACCTGGGAATCTGGCACAAAACAGAGGAAGCTGTCTGTTCAGAGGGGAGGTAAAGATATTTATTTGAGGAGTACCCCACTGGTGAACAATGTCCAGAAACACATTCCTGTGAAGCATCCATTCGTGGAAACTGACTGAAGGATCTGCACGGGTTGCCTGCCACAATGTTTTGATCTGAAGGAATATAAACTGCCTGATGAGTCACTTGACATTGGATAGCCATATCCCATTCCAGAAGTGTCAGCCGGCAAAGACAGTAAGATCTCGTAACCCCCTGTTTGTTGATATAACACGACTGTGGTATTTGTCCATGAATACCTTGAGAGGCCCCAGAGAGAAGACAGGATAAAAGGCCTGAAGAGCCAGCATAACATCCCTCACCTCTTTGAAGTTGATGTGTTCTTCTGCTGACGAGGCAACCACACTCCCTGAACCCTCAGGGAGCCAAACGTTGCTCCCCATCCCACATCAGAAGCATCTGTGACCAGATCCTGAGAGGGAAGAGGAGGTTGAAAAAGGAGTCCTGGATTCAGAAACAACTGCTGAACCCACCACAGAAGTTCTTTCTTGAGACACCAGAGAAGAGGAACAGGAAAGTCCAGAGGACATGCATGCTGAAGCCACACCGACTTTAGAAACCACTGGAACTTGCTCATGTGGAGCTTGGCCAAAGGGAGCATCAGAATGGTGGAAGCAATGAACCCCAGAGCTCTCAGAAACTCCCTGGCTGTAATGGAGGACAGAGGAAGAAGAGTTTGAAAGAAAGACACAAGTTTTTATACCTTTTGAGGAGACAGGGATGCCAGCATTGGCACCGTTTGAATCCTGCAACCCAGAAAGATATGATCCTGAGAAGAAGTCCGGGAAGACTTTTTGAATTTTACTGTGAACCTCAGACTCTGAAGAAGAGAAATGGTAAAATAAAGATTTTGCAAAAAGATCTCTGGAGGAGATGCCTGAATCAGCAGGTTGTCCAAATAAGGAAAGATTTGGATCCCTTGAAGCTTGCAAAAGGCAATCACAGGAGCAAGGCATTTGGTGAATACCCTTGGGGCATTGGAATGGCAAAGCACAGGACTGAAAATGCCAGGAAGCAACAGAGAAATGCAAAATCTCCTGAAAAGAGGATGGATTACAATATGGAGATAAGCATTCTTGAGGTCCAGTGATGCCAGAAAGGCCTGCGGGAGGAAGAGAGGAAAAAGGGACTGAAGGGACAACATCCGAAAGGAAGGCACCTTCAGAAAAGTGTTAAGATGGGATAGGTCTAGAATAGGTCTCCACGTACCTTCTTTACTGAGCATGAGAAACAGTCTTGAATAAAACCCTTTCCCCCTTTGGGACACAGGCATCTCTTGAATAGACAAGAGGTCTCGAAGAACCTCTGGGGAAAAAAGGACATTGTTCCTGAGGAGGCTGAGGAATGCCCATAAAAGGAGGGCATGAATTCCAGACCATGAAGTACCCTGCCAAATGACAGACTATGAATCACCCAGGATTCCTGGGTTCTGTCAAACAGGAAGAGAAGGAGAAAGGCGAAGAGAAGGAGAAAGGCGAAGAGAAAGAGTGTGGCTGGGAACAGGTGGATAGTCAGACAGCACCTGGCTTGCCAGGAAAGGAAGGCTTAAGAATCCCTGCAGGTGGCCTTAGCAGGAGTCGTCAGTTTATTTGTTTACTGCTCTTTTTACCTTTAGAAGGAGGGTGAGATTGCCTACGAACAAAGGCTGGCTTAGAAGGGTAGTTTTGCTCAAATTGTAAGCACAGGAGAAAGAAAGACATGCTTAAGCTCCTGTAAAGCCTTCCCCTTGTACTAAGGGACTTATATAAACCACTGCTTCACCAAACAAAAGTTTATTATCCAGAAAAGCATCCATCAACTTAGCCTTAACATCATCGGGCAAAGGTTGAAGCCTAAGCCAAGAATATCTCCTCAAAATTGAACCAAAACCAGCAGCCCTAGAAGAGGCATCTGCTGCATCATAACTACACTTGATAGAATGATGAACTACCTGAGAGGAAGTCCCAAGCAATGAAAGAGCAGAAGATTTACTCTCAGAGTCTGGAAGATCAGAAAGAAGCTGACAAGCCTAAGAAAGAAGAGCCAACACATATATAGAGATACGGGTCTGACAATTAATAGCCCTAAAAGCTAGTGTAGCTGAAGTATAAAACTTCTTACACAGCTTATCCATGGTTCTGTTGCCCTTGTCAGAAGGCAGTAACTTGGGCGAAGGAAGCAACCGAGACAGCTTATCAGAGGCTACAGACACCACTGTGGGGTCAGCAGCAGGACAACAATCTTCAAGCACCCTATAAAGCCTATCAGACTTCTTGGGAGCAGGGGGCAGAGAATCCGGCACTTTAGAGGCACTGGAAAAAAAACATCCAATAAAGCAGTTAAGACAGGAGGAATGGCCGCAGGTTTAGGAGATTCCATCTGCAGTAACTCATAGTACCTCTTATGGATATCAGAAACCTGGGCACAATCCCACTTAAAAAATTCCTCCATCCTAGAGATTGTGTCCCCAAAGGAAATTTCCTCAGAAGGATTATCTAGCGTATGAGAGTCCTCCTCCTCAGACCCGTAGTCTAAAAGAGAAGGAATTTGGGTAGAATAAGCAAGGGATTCATCATCAGAATGCACCTCTTCCTCAGAAGAATTCAATACTCTGGGCCTTTTAGAGGAAGAAATGGACCAAGGAGTAGCAGGAACTGAAACCCCTTGAGGAGGCCTTAATGAGTAAAGCACTAAACAACTCCGGAGTACAGGCCTGCCACTCACTTTGTGGATAACTAGAAGAAGAAGAAGACACATGATTAGTTCTCTGTTTATTTTTTAAGGGGACATCCTTCCGAGAAACCTGAGAAGGCCCAGACTCTGGACGGCATTCCACAACTGTAGTAGGAACCTCTTTCCTAAAGAGAAACCGCAGAACCCCTCTAGACTCCCCCCCCCAGAAACAGTCAACCGTGGCTCCCCCTTAACGCCCAAAATGGAGGCCTGCAAAGCCTCATCTGACATGCTGCCCACCAGATCCTCACTGGCCTCCAACCCAGAAGCGGTAGAAGAATCTGACAAAACAACCGGGCAAGCCTCTGGGTTTGTAATAATCTCAGAGGCTGGACAGAGGAAGATTCCGATCTTACCTTATGCACCTTCAGTTCCAGCCATAGTATCTTTAGCAAGAAGCTTAAGACTCTGGTTCTGAAGATACAATGAAAGGGAAGAAAGACTACTATGATTAGTAGGCTTTCTTCCCTTTCATTGTTTCTTGAGAATCAACCTACTACAAAGAGTTTTAGGGACAAATTGAACAAGACAATATGGTCATGAGCAGCACCTAGGTAAAAAAGACACCTATCATGGCGGTCTTTATAAGGAATTAGTCTCCCACACTGGCATTTACCCTTCCTGGATGACATTGACCCCAAACAGAACAAAACAATAAACACGACTGGATACTTATCTGCAATAGTGAGGACTTCAGCAAATAGGAGTAATCACTGGAAAGCCAATAAACAGAAAAACAGCAAAAAACAAATGGAGGTAACAGACTGAAGGTTAGAAACAGCGTTCAGACTGGTGGCAAATACGTTCCGAGGATGGTACACCTAAACTTCACCTTTATGTCCTACACTAAGCGACATTCAGTGTACCTTAAAGCAATGGTAGACTTTGGTAAACTGGCCAGACAGTGGGCTTCACGCAGGGAATTCCACTTGAAATGAATACTGCAGCGGTGAATGTAAGGACATGAAGTGTGACTAAACAGTCTCAGTATGTTTCATTATGTGAGCTGCATATGGCAGGAGGTAGTGGGGAACCAAGATTTTTTTTTGTTTTTTGCTTTTAATAGCAAGAAGTAATGGCCATCAACTACTTTCTTGAACACTTTCACAACTCTAAGAACTCATCTGGTGCCCAAGATTTCCTGTTATACCCACTAACTCTTCCTCCTCTTCTCACTTTAATCTCCCTTTCATCAGCTTTTCTCACTCCCACATAATGCCAAACCTCCTTCCCAACTTGGAACTCCTTCCTCCTTTCTAGTCAATGAACAGAGACGAAAAGTTATTCAGTATTTCACCGTTTACTTGGTTTCTCAGTTCTTGTTCTACCCTCATTGAGCACAGTCAAACTGTGTCTTCTTTTGAGCTACAGTCCCTCCTTTGCACCCTTAGTATACATCACTTCTGCTTTGGCCATTCTCACTCCCTAACAGCATTCTTCCTAGCCTTTCATACATCCTTTTACTTTCCTCTTTGCTTGCACTGTATGTAAGCTCCTCCTCCTAAACCAGTTAGTTAATCTGGTTTAGGAGGCCAATGCCTTGACCATTAGGCGACTGGATTCCCCCTTCCTCCTCCATACTTTTGTACTATTCAGTCTTACTTGGGCCTTTCATTTAGTTCATACATTGTTAGTTCATATTTAAACCCAACAATGAGAACCATCTTGTCATCTGTATTAGTGCTCAGTTCTGGAAGAAAAGCCACACCATATTAGCAAAACATGCCTGATCAAAACAGGATTTGCAAACATACCACTAGGTAGTGAAAGAGGAAGACAAGGTACATCTAGTAATCGTCATGTGCTTTCAGACTCCAGACTTCTGAGGTTACTCGGTCATCCCAGAATAGAACCTTTGCTCATAGAGAAAGTACAGTTGTGTAAGAACCATTTGGCAGTTTTTCCATCTCTTTCAACTTTCTGGTTCAAAAGCCCGCATTTACACTAGTTTCCCACCTTTCCTGTAACTAGTGTAGTCCAGATACAGATTTGCTGTATCCAGGACTGCTTGGAAGCTTCTGAGCCCCCCCCCCCCCAAGCCTTTCGGTGTTGGAGGGAAACTTTCTAGCTTATCCGTGGGAGTGGTAAGCACTAGGCAGCCTATCTACCACAAGATCCAAGTACAGATTCTTAGTTTTAGCACTTGAATTTGCGTATTCAAGCTCAGCACTTGTTCAGAACTTGTTAGTACTAAATAAGCTACAAATTACTACAGCACTCAACCTTCCTTTTTACCTAGAGGAAAACAGTTTTTGTACTTACTTTCCTCACTTGCTTAGAGAAAAACAGCTCTTACTCACTTTCCTCACTTGTCTAGAGGAAAGTAGTTTTTTATTCAGGCATATCCAAGAGTCAGCTCCCAGTGTGTCTATCTGATGAATCTGGACAATTTAGCAATTACCTAATGTACACAGACAACCCTCTCCTCCTACCACCCAACACCACAACCTGTGCGAGATGCACTTATCTAGCCAAACTAGAGGTAAAGCTATCTCCAACCAAGACTGAACTTGACAGTCCAGAGGAGAAGGTAAACATTTGCACCACACCACTCATCACATAGTCCCACTAAACCTACACCACCAAAATCCACATACAGAAACATTCACAGAGGCTCTCAATAATAATCTGCTCAAGCAACAGAGACCTCCAAAGCAGAAACGCAAGCAACATCCACCCCCCCAACACAACCCAAATGACACATAGCCCACATACTCAGTGTGCAAATAAACCACAGCCCATAAGGCAAACCAACGTATTCAACACACTAGTCAAAGGTGACTCTAAAGTCAGGCACACTGATGTCCCACTCATCAGGCTAAACAAGGAGAAGGTTACTGTCAGCTGCCTGTTGGGTGCCAGGATCCACCACATAACCCACACACACAGGTCACTCCACAACAAGTACAAATAGGACTCTGTCATTGTCCATGTTGGTGTGAACGACCCAAGACGTACCTCCCTGGACTACATGAAGAGAGACATGGAAGAGCTCTTCGCTCTTGTAGCCCAAGCAGGTATGACCCTAGCCCTGAGTAGCATCCTGACATCGTCCAGAATGATACTGCAGTAAAAGGACAAAGTGATTTGGCTAAGCTTCTGGTGTCATTCTAAGGGAATCCAGCATCTGTCTGCCTGGAATGACATGGTCGATAGACCACGGTGCTTTGCCAGAGATGACCTGCACCTGTCGCCCCTGGGATTCCAGATACTGGCTAAGGCGCTTCCCGCCCCTATAGTACTTTTCACACCACCGTAACAGGCAAGCAAAAACTGAGGGCAATGCTATTCAATGCTAGAAGTCTAAATCTCGAAATGCACTCACTCGAGGCACTCCTTAAAATGGAGAACGCCGATATCTGTGCAGTGACTGAGACCTGGTTCAAGACTCTTGACAGCACATCTGCATTACCAGGCTACAACTCATACAACACTTTTTGGCCATCTAACCTGGACCAGAACACCAAAGGCGGAGGTGTGTCCATATTAATTAAGGATATCCAAACCTCCAGGCTAGTTGCGCAGCATAATGCATCTGAGATTATCCAACTGCAACTAACTCTGGTCAAAACTGCAATCCAAATTGTAGCTTGCTACAGATGCCCCACCATGCCCCAGGAATCCCACTCCTCTTTTCTTGATATACTGGAAAATATTAGGGTTCAACCAAACACCCTAATAATGGGCGATTTCAACTACCCCATCATTAACTGGGAAAACTACTCGTGTACCAACTCCTTCATTCAAAGCTTTCTGGAATTCATAAATTCCAATACCACCAGGGGCGACAATATCCTAGATCTAGTCATTACCAACATGATTGACCGGTGTTCCACACCTGAAATCAACTCCTCATTGGTCAGATCCGACCATAAGCTAGTCACCTTAGATATCTGCATCCGGCCCCCACCCACCATAAAGAAAACTATGGTAAAAATTTTCTCCAAAGCCATCTTCATGCTTCTTAAGACAAAAGTGTTGAACTTCATGACACCCATGCAGATGGACAATAGAGTTAAGACTGCTGAATCCTACACAAATGCACTCTATAAGGACTTACACGAGTGCATGGATCGTGATATCCCAAACTGAACCAAGACGCTATCCTACAAAAAAAGGAAGCCAATCTGGTGGTTCCCTGCCATAAACAAACTCTACAACAGAAGGAAGAAAAGTACAGTTGTGTACACTTACCATAAATGTACATGTTCGTGAGTATTCACTGTTGCAGTAACCACACTTGGGTTATCTGCCTGCAGGTAGCCCTCAGTTGGCCCGAGTACCAGAGACTTGGTATTTCTGCGTTGGATGCGGTCACCTCTTCCTTGACGTCAGGTCGTCAGGGGTATAAAAACAGGCAGCCGATGCCATTACATCAGTTTTTCTTGCCCCAAAACATATGGCGCAAACTGCAACATCTTGGGGCTTAGCGACATTATATAACAAATGTCAACATTTTCAAACTGCAGTGAAGTTCTTAATAGCATTGTCATTTTTATCAGAGGACAAGGTGATTCCTGCATTTAATGCACTAAAGCAGTCTTTTCCTGAAGAGGGGCAACCTTTGATAAGATACTTCACTGATTGGTACTTATTAGGTAAACCTCATAAATTTTCTACTAGAGCTGCGGCATTTGTTAGACTTCCACCGTTGTTCCCTAAAGTGTTTTGGAATGTTTCCCAGCTGAATGTGCAATGTTTGCCGCATACACAAAACAGTATAGAAGGGTGGCATCACCGACTTAAGTCTATGTTGGGGGCTCGTGCTACTGATTTAGTTGTTTTGATGTCAACATTGGCCAAGGAACAGAATAGGATTGAAGAGCTATGTGTTTGCATGGCAGCCGGATGTCCACAGTTGCCCAAGCGAAGGAAACTTGTGTTACGTGAAAGTCAGTTTGAGAGGGTTTTAGAAAGTAGGAAAAGTTATGATACTATCAGCTTTTTGAAGACTATTGCAAGTTTGCTGAAGCTTTGAGCTCATTTCACTGTAAATATTGGTCATTGAAATGCTACACTTGTGTTTGCTGTTAAGAGTATGTTATGCAGTTTTGCTTGTTGGGATTAACGTAGTTTCCGTTTGGTTTGGAGTGCACGTAATTATGTTATTTCACAGAATATGTATTGTGATGGGAATGATTCACTTTGCATCGGACTTTGAGGGTCTGATTGTGTATATTGTAGGGCATAAGGGAAGTTTGTGTTCTCCACGGTTTGCTATTCGATGATATGATGTCGGAGTACTGTTTTTATGTGGTGTTTCACGGTTTGCAGTGTTTCCGGTCTTAGATGCGATGTTTTGGGTGTCGATGTTATTTCGATTATGTGGTTTTTCGATATTTGAAATATCCGACGTTCTGTGGTTCGATCATATGGTAATTTGACCATTTCAAGTGGAACCATACACTCACACACAAATATATGCATGTATATATATTTTGTTACTGATGATTTTATATAGTGTGTATGACAGTAGAGGTTTTTGGGAGAGGTTTGACATTAACGGACACCTGCTGTATTGCAAAATTCTACAACCATGCACTGCCAAGTAGAGTTTCTGGTCGCTGTTATTTATATGCAATATACAAAGGAGCTCATGTTTATTTGAAGCCAGTACCAGCTGTTAGGAATTCATGGAACAACAGCTACCTATTGCTCCTAACATCTTAGGTTCATAGATTAGTACTAGGCTAACTGCCCTTGCAAGCCATTTTAAGCCTAGCCAATTACCCCTTGTGAGACTCCAACCCTGCACCTTGTGTTTGTAAGGCAAACACCTTAACCATTAGGCCACCCTCCCAACCATTAATCTTCAGATGCATGTGTACATGTATCGCAAGATACAATTTTAGAGCACCACAGCAAGTTAGTGCAGGCCATACAGGTATTACAATGGTCCGAGTAGTGTGAGACAGGGAAAACGGTCCAAGCAAACCGCTTTTGTGTTTGCAGAGAGTTTATTGCAGAAGGGAGAACTTCTTGAGTTGGGGGGGCAGGGTATAACAGGCAATTGATTAGGTACACCTGGGAACCACCTCCCCGAAGGTCTGGAAATAGAACTAATGTTTGCAACCATCTATTACCAAGATTATAACATGTTTTTGGTCTATTGTAGTAGTCATTCTTGTCCAAGGGAGACTGAGTGATGGTTCTGAACACAGAATGAAGGTGATTCTAAGTGACAAGGGAAAATAATTGTTCAAGATCGGCTTGTTGAAATGAGATAGGAAAGCTGGTGGAAGAACCAGTACTTTGGGGAAAATAGCAATCAAGTTTCATCAAAAGCACCAGCTGCAGTGGCACCCATTGATGGGGGTGGGGAGGCACCAACAGCAGTCATGGTGTGGTCAATGCAAGCGGTAAACAAAAGTGCCAAAATGTTTCCTGAACAAGAGTCAGACAAAGTGCTGAAGAAAGTAAGCACATGAGAAGGGAACATAAGCAGGAGCAATGGGAAAGGCAGAGAAGAAAGCATGGCTTCCTAAGTGTAAGAGGTTAGGTCAGGACAACATGGAGTGTGTAAGGCAGTTGGGAACATTACAAATGAACAGCAAGGAGACAAGGGGAGGGAGAAGCAGTCAGGCACAACAACAGGAAGTCAAACAGGACAGAAACTGAGCAGCTCTGCCACTTGTCGGCAACCCAGAAACACATTCCATGACTGTTGGTATAGTTTTGAAAAAAAAAAAAAAAATCAGTAAACATTTGTTTAATTATGGCATATACTAGGGGGAGATTATAGCAGACACCTCTGGAGAAAATCCATATAGTACAATTTACAAATAAGAAGGGTTGAATGTATTCCTATCCCTCCTTTTCACTGGTGAACATTTTGGACTTAATAAAGAAACTGGACTTTGCCAAAGTTACAGAAAATGATAATCATAAACCTAAAAATTCCTTAGGGAGTACACTGCCTGCCCTTAAAACTAATTTGTGATGAATGCCAAATTGTTTCAGACTACAAATCTGCCATAATTAAACTGATTTTCAATGACAGAAGTTCCAAGGGATAATACACGAAACTCAGACCAGTAAGTTTATTGTCTAGTTCATGCAATGTCATGAAAATGAGATTTATAAAGACTGTATTAGAGCAGTCGTCTCTAACCACCAGGTAGTGGATCAGTTGATACCGGGCCACTAGGCATGGTGTAAAAAGAAAAAATTAATGTGCGTATGTAGGTGTATGAATGTGTTTATGTGTCTGTCTGCATGTGTGAGGGAATGTGTGCATGAAAGAAGAATGCGTGCGTGTGTGAAAGAAGAGGAAGAAGACAGAGTGTGTATGAGACAGAGTGAGCAGTGAGATTGATCGAGCTGTTATTTTACACCTGCTAAGCAGCACTTTTGCTGTTTAGCCAGTGTAAAATAAAAGTCAAGGAAAACGAAAAAAGAGTGTGTGTGTGTAGGTTTCTGTCTGCGTGTGAGTGAATGAGTGCATGAAAACAGAAGAGGGTGTGTGTGTGTGTGTGAGAGAGAGAGAGATTGAGACAGAATGAGTGAGAGCGATCTTTTGTGAGTAAATGCATGCATGAAAGCAAAATAGACCATGTGTGTGTGTGTGTGTGTGTGTGTGTGTATGTATACATTTCTGTCTGCATGTGTGAGTGAATGCGTGCATGAAAGCAGAAGAGTGTGAGACAGAGATCGATCCCTGGCAGCAGTAGCAGCAATGAGGTTTGCGTACCTCTTGACCACGCCACTCAACCTCTTGCACAATAAATCTGGACAGAGCCACAAATAATAGGGACAGAGTTTAAATATACTGCTCTTATAAACTTAGAAAGTCAATAGATCAGTGTTATGCTGTTAAGCAGAATGCACATTTTGTTTTGGTAATTATTGCCAATTGTCTTTTTATTGTACTTTGGAGCTTTTCTTCCCAGATCTTGGCTGAAAATGGGCTTCTAGTCCAGTCGGACCTCCTCAGTAAGCAAATTTCAAATAAATAAATATTACACACTTTATTATGTTTTATTATGCCCGTGTGATGGCTGGTCCATGGAAAATTGTCTTGCACGAAACCAGTCCTTGGTGCAAAAAAGGTTGGAGACCACTGTATTAGAGGACCTGAAAACTTAGAAAGGCACAGCATACACCATCATGACAATATTAAGAACTGGTCCATAGTAACTTATAATAATATTCTTATAATACTATTATATATATCATGACAGTACTAGAAATACAAATGTTTGCACGGATTTTTTAATCAGAATTCAAAAGAGCATTTCTGACAGTCTAACTTTGCATGGCTGAGTGGGAGGGGAACGCCGTGTTGATTACAAGTGCTGCACTGGGCAAACATAAGAATATGGGTCGGGATGCTTTAAGGCTCTATATTGGGTGCCTTTGTTTATTTATCATTTATATTTATATTTATGACAACCCTGCTGAATCAGGCACCCTTTTTTGTCTTTGTCTTCAAGTAGATGATCCAACACTGGGCAAATCAGAGGTAAATAGAAATTCTACAACAGTGACTGGCTAGTTTAGTGGTTTGGACTAAAAAAAAAAAAAAAAAAACCTATGAACTAGGAACACAGGGTTAGATAACAGAAGTGAATTCATTTAAAAGACATTTTTGTCTGGCTAGATTCAGCTCTTTCTTTATCTGTTGGTTGAGCTGATAGTCAAAGGCAAAACAATAGACTAATGGATTTCTAGTACAGTCTATCAAAAGCAATGACTGTGAAGGTTATAAAAACAACAAAGACATTTGGAATAAGATCAAAACTGGAATTCACATAAAGCCTATTGCTGCCTTACAAAAAATCCAGAGTAGTTAAATGTTCAGCATAGTTTACCAAACTAACAACACATGGATGATATATCTTAAGAGAAAAAGCTGAGGTTTGCAGACATCCATTCTCTGTGACAATATACATTTTATATATATATATATATATATATATATATATATATATATATATATATATATCTATATCTATATCTATATCTATATATATATATATATCTATATATAATGCCCTCCCGGCGGTCGAGTGAGGTTTAAAGACATACAGGTAGGTGCGTGCATGAATGGGTGTGCCTTCTTTGAAGGCTGGGCTGGCAACTCGGCACCGTAAAAATCCACTGCCAATCATTCATCAGACCGGAGTTCCGCTGTGGCGACCCCTAACTGGGAAACGCCCATATGCTCATTAGAGGGAATTGACAAAGTGATACATTACTTTATAGGAATACATAAAAGGAAAAGGGAAAACAGTGAAGGAGAAAAAAAAAAAATCAGTATTCTGGTTTTCAAAGAAAGTAGTTTTGAGAAATTGCTACAACTACATGCAAGATTAAGTAATGATCTGCCAGCTTTAATGTACTTTTAGACACCCATTATAGACAAAATACATAATAACCTGAATGGCTAAAAGGGTCGTGTTGCCTGCGCCACGTATTGAATTATATTGCAATATCCAATAACAGTATCATAAAACGCATGGTTATGGCCATTTTATCCCCCAACATAAGTCAATGATACTTTGCATTTGTCAGGATTCATGTTAAGGCCTACTTTTCCATCCTGTATCTCCACTAATGTGGCCATTGTCTGTATTCCATTCCATGTTGTATCGATTACAGTTATGTTGTCAGCAAAGTCTAAGTTGCATAGCTTGTTGCCATTGACCCATTCCAGTCCCACCAAGTTTCCATATAATGCTTTCCACACGACCTAATCAATAATTATTGCAAGTAACAAGGGAGACAGTATACATCCTAGTCGTACACCAGTGACCACCACAAACGAGCCACTGTACATTATTCACCCGAACTGTGCACTTGCTATCTTGATACAGACTGAGTGTGTAATGAATTTTGGAGGAATCCCGTATTCTGCCAAGATGTGCCATTAGTGATGGTCTATGTATGCAGTCAAGGCCTTTTTGAAGTCCACAAAGTTGATGACTGGTTTCTTCAAAGCTGTTGCTTTTTCTATAACTTGTCAGTGCAAATAATAGACTAATGCTTCTTCTCATGTATGATTTGTGCCAAATCTACCACTACTATTGGCTGTATGAACATTCCAAGTGTAGAAACGTGTAATGGATTTAGCAGTCAGGATTTTCCTGGTCAAGGACCTAACTTCCTTCCAGCTTTCATCAGATCTCTTCATCAAGTTGCAAGTTCTCCGACTCAAAGAAATTGCAATTGGTCTTTCTCCCACCATGCAGAGTTGAACTGAGTTTTGTCTTCTTGTGGTTTCTGTTGCAGTACGAGTTGCAAGCCCCTACATAATGTGTTCTCCAGGACTGAGTATGGCCTGTGTTGGCCACCCATTTTTCAGGGTTCCTGCTGAGCCTGTTCATCTCGTGTAGCACCCTAGGTGATAGGTCGGACACTATACTTTCAAAAATTCAAACACATTCATGTCAATCTGACCCTGATGTAACAAGTCCAACAAAACTCTGTCTAAATTACAAAAATGGTGATTGATATCATTAATGGGGGTACCTCAAATTGTCGATGTGCCAGACAATCAAATGCCATTTCATCGACATCGCTTTATTGAATCTTCACTTCTTTGAACTCCCAGAACAATGGCAATTTATCCAGGGTAAACAACCACTCAGCCACCATAGTGAACCTTGCCCTTTCCCCACTATAGCGTGATTTCGGACTTGGTAATATTTAGTTATAGGGGGTGTGGAGGGAGAAGCCCCCCACACACACACACTTGGAGGGTTAGTTGTTTTGGCATTTGTTGTTTTGTCCTAGTGATTGCTTGTTTACTGTGGATGAATTGTCGTTGTTCCGGGCATTCAAAGAAGTGAAGTTTCGATAAAGTGGTTGTCAGTGAAATGGAATTCAATTATCTGGTCCGTCGACAATTTGAGATAAATCCCATTAATAGATGTGTAGTCATTGTTAGCAAGCATATCAGACAGAATAACATGATATAATGCTCACAAAACTATACCATTACTTTTGTCTGCTTTCATAACTCTAAGCCCTTTTTGATTCCAGAGTTCAAAACAATGCTTGTCTTTTAAGTGGTACCAAATTACAGTTTTTTTTAGAAACTGGAGCACAGATTGTATTTCTAATGCCTCACTCACAAATCTCTAAAAACACCTGAAGTTTATGATGTAATGAGCAATTGTACATACTCCTTAAGTGCGGCAATATGTTTAGCCTCTAACTTAAAATTAATATACTTTGTGACCAGACAAATTTCAAAGAGGATGTTACTCCCAAGTCCTTCTACCTTGCCCCTTCCTCTCACTTTTCATTTCCCTTTCATATAACCTTGATTCTTTGCAACATTCATTTGGGTTGTGTTGCATCTTGAAAAGTGGACAACAACAAAGAGACATCTAATACCCTACAAAAAAATTTAAATATATCCAGAACTGCTGGGCATGACCCTACATTATTTTCATTACATGAAGAAAACAATTAATTTTGATCTTCACTAGAACCCAATACTTGTTTCATGTAACCCACTTAATACATTGTCAGGGTTTCCACTATTCTTTGCGCCCTGAAAAAAAAATATTTAAATGGATAGGCATTGCCACTAATATAAGCTGCTGAATTCATTGCTGATTTTTATGTACAATAGTGTCTGTATGTCTGTCAAACTTTAATCCCAATGCAGTCATAAATTGTTACACAATCTTTAAATGCCCATGTCTAGTTTAACAGCGTTAAAAAAATGTATAACTTTTCTTTGTAGACACACCAACAGTCTCATGACTTCAACACCAGTGTCATTGAATAGCTGAACAAGTTTGTTGTAAAGGGAATCGTTTTGCTTAATTCCATTTGGAAATGTATGACCTCATAATCCAAATGGCACTTGTTTGACGGCAATACAATGCTCCATGTAAAAAAATCTCAAGGTGTATCATTTTTAATTTGATTAGTTGTTTCTTCAGTTCAAACACAATTTGCTTATATTTTTAAGTGATGCACCCACATCAAAGACAATATTTACTTCTTCAGTCTTATTCATCCCAAAAGGGTTCATATTTGGCTTTAAAACAGTATCTATATTAAAACATGAAACATTACCGTGGGTATCTGTAGCTGGTGTCAATTCAGCCATTCTTCTTTCGGATTGTAAAACACCGTGGACAAAGCAGTTGTTAGTAATATCCCCACTTTGCAACATAACAATCACGCTGCATTGATTGAAACTTATTAGCACTCCTTGAACTTGAAACTAAAAAGTCCCGTTGATGATGCTAAAGGAAGTCCTGAAGCCACTGGTTATGAGAACATATAGCTATATTAAGTACACTGGTGACCATTTATTGAAGGTGAGAGAAACTGTTATGAAAGAAGATGTCTGTAACTGTGGATCAGTTTACTTTAAAAAAAAAAAAAATATATATATATATATATATATATATATATATATATATATAACAGTGAGGAAAGTTTGGAAGGTGTTGTAGGCGTTGCATACCTAGTCAAAATACAATTAAAAATGCGTAAACTTAAAGGGAAACTATGGACTAAATGCAACATTTCCTTTCCTTGCGGTATTTCGTCTGTACAGGTCGATTTCCTTACCTTTATATATTAAAAAAGCATGACTTGACAGTTTCTCCCCACTCTGTGTCACTTCTGTCCTAGTCTGTTTTCTTAGTGCACACCATACTGAGGCTGAATGAAATCTCATGACACTTTCATTACAAATTCATCTCCTTTGCGATTGCATCACAGTAACTTTCACAACTGAAAGCATTTTTCTAAAGAACACAAATACAGTAAGGTACCTGCAGATGGTTTATGTCATACCCCACTAAAGTCAAGTTATTCAGGCTCAATATTCACAACTCTCGAGTTTGGAGCTGTCATAAATAGCTGCATTATTTCCTTTCCTGGGACTGTAACAGGTTAAATCTTTTATAGTCTAAAGATAAAATAAATCTGAAAAGTACTAACAGCAATTTCACTAAATTAGCTGAGCTTTGCAAAACCAATAAATATAACACTCTGGAAGGAAGCTAAAAGTGAAACTCAACATCACATCTTAAAAAGGCTAACTTATGTCAATTATTCGATCTTGGAGAAGCAACTTTCACATCAGCAGGTCTGCCCCCATGGGGGTGGGGGGGTTCAGGGTTAGGAAAAAGTTAATATTAGTAACAAATACAGTAGAGAGTCGATTATCTGAACTAATTGGGACCTAGGGTAGTTCGGATATTCAAACATATAACTGAACTGGATAAAAATGTTTTTGATGACCATTAAACAAGAAAAATAAAACAAATTTACTGTAAGTACAAAATGGTACAGTATATTATTGTAGTACATGCTCAAACAAAATGCACAAACGAATATGTATGTTTACATATTCAGACTTTATGATTTTTTCCTACCAGATTTGGATAAACTCGACATTCAGATAATCGACTCACTACTGTAGTTATTCTGTTGCTGGTAGGTTTAGATTGTGTAGAAGTTTACAGTAAGATAAAAAATACACAGCGGAGGCCTGGGCAGAAAAGCTCCACTGTAAAGACATCATGGAAATCATTTGCCTTACTTCATCATTTACAGTCAGTTTCTTTCATGAGCAACAGTTTCATTTTTCCAATATAATTGACATTGCTTACAATTTTGCCAATATATTTGACATTGATTACATAATTTACAAACAGCTTCAATTAAAATAATAGTTACTTGGGTTGCAGAGTTAGAGCAGCCCAAAAGGAAGGAGGGGAGAAGGTACAAGTACAATAAAAGAGATAAGATGATAGAGGAGAGTACAGCTGTGGTAACAGTACATTAAGTTTTGTGCAGCAGAGAATTATGGCACAAATTCACATAGCTATATTAGTACCAGTTTAACCAGGGGTGGAGCTGGTGCAGAGCTATTTACCATCAGATGTTGCTTCAGTTGGCAATTAAAGTCTTTCAGGTTGCAGAATTTTCTTATGTGGAGTGGGATGATATTCCAGCTATTGGCAATGCAGTGTGAATACAAGGAGTATCCTGCAAAGTAGTTAGGGTTAGTTATTTGGAGTAAAGATTTGTCAGTAGAGCATAGGGGTCTCTTACTAGTGTATGTTTGAATGATGGAGTGAAGAAACATTTTTAGGACTGTGCAGTAGTTTGAAGGGTGTAAATAATTGTGAGTACAACAGCAAATTACTTAGTTTAAGCCAATTTAGCTGGTTTAGAGAGAGAGGCAGTGATGTGATCTATATTGTTGGCTGGTTGCACATTTGGCTACTTTATTTTAGCATTTTTCTAGTTTGGTTAGGATAGGAGAGGCATATAACATGGTAGGGAGTAGAATGGTTATGTTTCATCTAGCAGAGTCAGTATGGTTGTCTTTTTACTTTCTTATAGAGACAGTCTAGCTATTGGTGTGTTTCCGTTATGGCTTACTGAAGGTGGATATCAAATTTCAAGTGGTTGTCTATAATCAAATTTAGTAGTTTGGTGTGGGTTACCAGTTCTATTTTTTTTTGGATAACATTATACTAAAGGTAGTTTTTTGGGAGGAGAGACGGGAGTGAATATATATATATATATATATTTTTTTTTTTTATGCTGGAGGAATTGTGAGTTGCCGAGTCAAGCTTCTATGGAGGAGGAGGATTTCTGGATGAGTGAGTGGAGCATGGGGGAGTATCCTAGCAACACATAGTAGAGTGGTGTCATTGATGTACTGTACTATGGTGGCCTCTTTCACCGTTGTATTTAGGTCATTGATAAGTTAGGTAAAACAGTAGTGACTTAGGATGGAGCCTTGTGGGATTCTGAAAGATACAGGAAAGAGGGGAATCATCTTGTTATTTCACTGCTTGGGATCTATTAGCAAGGTAACTAACAAACCATTTAAGGGTGGTGGGTGATGGCCCATTGGAAGAGAGTTTAGTAGAAAAATGTGATGCCCATGTCGAATGCCTTGGATGATGGCCCATAGGAAGAGACTTTAGAAGAAAAATGTGATGCCTGACAGTGTTGAATGCCTTGGATATATCCAGAAATAGGCCTAAGGTTAGAAGAGCTAACTTGCGACAATTTATTATATCTGTGAATCTCTGAAGGGAAATTGTACTGTGATTGGGTGTGAAACCATGCTGTGAAGGACAGAGGAGGTTATGAGAAGTAATATATGTAGTAAGCCGACAGTGAATACGTCTTTTCCAATATTTTGGATAAGAGTGAGAGAATGGTTATTGGTTTATAGTATTTGAGCTTGTTTAATGAGCTGCCTTTGTGGAGGGGTACTATACAAAACACTTTTTCCATAATGTAGGGGATATTTTTTTTGACAGAAAAGTTTAATAAAACAGAGACAGGATATGTAAGGCTACCTGCAGTGAGTATGAGGTGTTCAGATGGAAGTTGGTTGGGGCAGTGGTTGTGGTGTATTTTTTAATTGTAGATACTGTTACTGGAAAAGCTGTGAAGGTTTGTTGCGGCTTCAATGATTGGCATGGAATGACTGGATTTATAGTAGTTTTGTTTTTTGGGAGGGAGATCATTTATAAAATATATGAGTTAAACTGTGAAGCAGTGCTTTGGGAGTTGCAGGCAAGGACTAGGCTAGAATGGCTGATTTTCCAGGCTTGAGTAATGTATTTATTGATTTCTAGAAGTTTTTTTTTTGATGATGAATTCTGGGTGTTGCTGTGATAAGCTTTTTTGTCCTGTTTTATGCATGGCTTGTTATAGTAACTTAAATGTATGCATATTTGCAGGGATGTTTGAGATCTGGTTTGTAGCCATAACTTTCAGTCTTTATCTCCAACTTCAATGAGTTGGCCTTAGAAATATTGTACAAAAATGTGACTACTGCTCCATCAAGGGGAAGAGTTTTAAGTAAAGCCTAATTGATCTCAAGCAGGCTGGAAGTAAAAGCACCTTTATTGAAGTTACTGAGGTTCTGGACTGCGTTACAGTGATGAACTTTGTGGGGCTGTTTGGGGTGTCCAATTTTATAACATAGCTGGCAGTCGCTTAGGGTATTGGGTAGGGTGCCACATTTGGCAACATTGTTTGGGGATGGATGTTAGAATCCAGTCTAGGATGGATTCTTTAGAATTGTCCCTGTTAATTCTAGTTGTAGTCTCGCTCAATTGAGAGAAGCAATCTAGCCAAAATTAATTTGCTTGTTTTTTCTAGTGCGATTTTTTGCCAGTCTATGTTAACATCTCCTAACAAGAGATGGTTTTCAATCTTTGTTAGCCGAGATTCAAGAGATATTTTTAGGACAGGAATTTTGTTACCAGGTGATATGTACAGACCTATAATGGTGACAGATTTTTGAGTATTTAGTTTGAGGAGTTGGATAAGAAGTTCAGCATTGTTGAAATTGGGCATACTATCATGGTAAGTGGGGAGATCTAAAACATTTCTGTAGGAAACAGCTCTGTAAGTTTGCTGAACAATGTATGAAACTGGATTAAAATAGGTCGTTAGACAATGGGTATCCTGACAGTATATTTGAGAATGAAGTAAAGAAAGTGAAGGATGGTATTGAAAAAGAGTTGTGATGAAAAAACAAGTTACTTGGTAACTGGAAAGAAGAAAAAAGGGTTTGCATATACTTAGCACATATGCATCAAAGAGTGAAAATAGAATATGGTTAACAGGTAGAACTGGGATGTATACGTAATATTAGTAATACAGCCTAAAATGTACCAGAAAATCCACAATTTACTCGTAGAACGAGAAAAGTCTAAAGGAATGCTCCAATAAAAGACAGCCTAATAGTGCAATACTGAAAGAAGACAAAAAGTGCACAAGTGTATGTAACTGTGGAAAAATACTGAAGTCAACATATTTTGTATTCTGTATATAAAGGGTTAAGCAGAAAAATGTTCACTGCGTGCAAACTGAAATGTTCTGGAAAATGTTGATCACTGAGGAATGCAGAAGTTAATCTTAAACTGCTGATAAGAAAGTTAATGGTGCAATAATAACTGTGGTACTGGCTGGTAAAAACAAGTAATCAAACTATCACTTCTAATGAATGTCCTCTGTGCTACGTGTATGTACATGCAGGAGGGTCTATATAAGGAGAACTCAAAGTACAAGTAGCCAGACTGCTGGCATACTACCATCATGTAGCAGGTCTCCATGCATGTAAAATAAAGCTGTTTTACTTGCTTACAAGAACTTGGTGTGATCTTCCAGAATATGTTAGAAGAGTAAAATCTTTCGACATAACTGGCGCCCAACGTGGGGCAGCCCCTGCACGGCGCGAATCGAACAAAGAGAGGCTGAAAACCTGCGCAGGTGGTGAGAGATCAGGCTCTCCTCGATCGAAAGACCTCTGACTGAAACAGGTCGAAATTAGAGGCCAGTCACTCTTTCCAGATTCAATCCGTGAGGTGGCAGCGAAACAGGGCGGAGGAATCACAAAGGTAAGCAAAACGCTATATTTTTTTTGTTGTTTCTGATTGGCATTTTTGTCTAAATTTTAAGGGACTAGTCAAGGGAGAAATTTAATTTTCTCAAAGTATAAGGAGTATATGTGAATAAATTCCATATACAAGAGATCTCAGGAACAGGAATAGTTTCTCTTAAGAGAAATGGGAACAGGAACCAGTTGCGTCAAAGGTGACGACAAAACTGAAGATGAAAAGTTTGTTTGATTTACACCCAAAGAACGTAAAATATTTAGATAAATGGAAAAAAGATCATGGGTTTAGTGGATGTTTAAATAAGTCAGAATGTCAAAATCTAGTAAGATTACTGCGCAAACAGGCAGGAAATAAGACAAGGAATCAAAAGAAGGTGGGGTTTCCCCAGGCACAGAAATGGCTGGAGGAAGCATAAGAGACATAGGAAACAAAATTAAAAAAAAAAAAAAAAAGGTGTGGTAATTCAAGTGAAAGAGATGTGTACTTTGTTAAAAAGGAAAATAATAAAACTTCCAAGTGTGTAGAACTAGAATAAAGACTCTCTTAGATAAAATAGAAGAACATTGGAAGCCCAAGGCAGATTGGACTTGCATTAATCAATGCGTTCAATCAAATGACGAAACCGTAGACAATTATCTACATCGTCTCACACAATGTTTTGATGCTCATAGTGGGTTGATTAAGGTAGAAAATCAGGAAAATGACTCGCCCTATGAACAGCAATTGAAAAATGCACTCCTAAAGGGCTGCCAGACAGCCATTGGTAACTTTATACAAAAACATATGATCACACACAGGACAGCGCATCTACAGCCCCTTATGGAGTATGCTAGACATGCTGAGAAATATCTGAAGGAAAAGAAAGATAAACAAACCCAGACTTTTACAGTTAGTGAAGATGGAACTTTAATGTTAGTTCAAGGTTCCGCGAACCGCGGAAGAAGACGTAGATGGAGGGTATGAGGAAGAAGAAGAAAGTGAGAATGGGGAAGTAGGTACATGTGAAGGCGATGGGTGGGGACAGGAAATGGCAGAAAATGAGGAATATCAAATGGTAAATCTAACAGCACTAGCATCAACTATGCAATTGGAATCCTAACCAGTGATCACATTGCAAGTTGAGGGCCGAGACATAGAATTTCTCTGTGACTCAGGGGCTTCACGAACGTTAGTCAGAAGTACTGCCATATCATCCGACGTTACCTCGGATGAATATGTACTTGTAAAAGCAGCAAATGGTCGTATTTACAAAGAGCCATTGTCCAAACCTCTGTAGTTTACCGACCCAGAGACGAACCAAACCATATGGTTCTGAGTAATAATTTCAAAAATCTGCCCAGTAAATTTACTAGGAAGAGATTTAATGCAAGTGTTCGGCATAGCAGCCGTCCCAACCTCCACTGGGATGGTGGCAAGGAGAATTGACCCAAATAGTGCTTTTAAAAGCTGGAGTATTAATTCCGTGCACAGACTCACCATGTAATACGCCCTTATTTCCAGTAAAAAAAACGGATGGGACATGGAGGATGGTACAAGACTTGCAGGCAATAAATGCCGTGGTGGTACCTCGGGCCCCCATAGTCCCGGATCCGTCTATTCTGCTGAACGATATCCTTCCTACGGATAACTACTTTTCTGTAATTGATATCAGTAATGCCTTTTTCTCTATTCACTTGCAGGAAGATAGTAGATTTTGGTTTGCATTTACGTTTATGGGCAAGCGTTATACCTATACCAGGTTACCGCAGGGATACTGCGAAAGTCCGACCATCTTCTCACAAGAGATGTCCACCAATTTGGCTCAGTTCCAACCCGCCCAAGGGTGCCACCTACTGCTGTACGTGGATGATATCCTCCTGGCCGCGACTACGGAAGAACTCTGCAAGTCCGAGACTATTCGACTACTACACTTTCTGGCACACGAAGGACATAAGGTAAATAAGTCTAAGTTACAATTTTGTAAATTAGAAGTACGTTACCTGGGTTATACTATCTCTGGGAAGGGCAGGCGATTAGATGACAGTAGAAAGAATGCTATTTTACAAGCCCCCATGCCAACTACAAAAAAAAAAGAAATGATGTCCTTTTTAGGCATTACGAACTTCTGTCGTAGTTGGATTCCCAACTATGCCGAAGTGGTGCACCCGCTATCAGACTTAATTTTTGCAATACCGATGGCGGCAAAAGATTTGCTGCACTGGACAGACAAGGCAGTACAGGCATTCACTAGAATCAAGCAACTGATAGCTGGGTCAGCGACATTGGGGTTTCCAGATAAGACCTTTATACAGACTGTAGATTGCAAGCAGGGATTTATGACATCTGTTTTAATGCAAATGTATGGAGATAAGTTAAGACCATTGGCATTTTACTCTAGTAAATTAGACTCAGTAGCACGAGCATTACCACACTGTGTGCAAGCAGTAATTGCATCCGCTTTGGCGGTACAAGCATCTGCCACATTGGTATTGTTCCATGATCTTACGTTAAAATTCCCGCACTCTGTAGCAGTCATCCTTCTGCAGGACAAGTTAACATTTCTGTCACCTAGCAGACATTTATCTTGTATGACTACGCTGTTATCACAGCCACACATGACAATTGAGAGATGCACTACCTTAAATCCAGCGACATTGCTACCTGTTGCTGAAGACGGTATCCCGCATGTATGCTTAGATCTCATACATTTTAAAGTTCTACCAAGACCGGATCTTAAAGATCAACCCTTACTACACGAGGACTGGACACTGTTTGTAAATGGGTCAGCACGCAAAACAGAAACAGGCACCATGCAGGTAGGGTATGCAGTTACTACTGCAACTCAGATAATAGAGGCAAGACCACTCCCCGGGAACTTATCCGCTCAAGCAGCGGAACTGATTGCTGTGACAAGGGCATGTCTCCTTTCGGAGGACAGAAATGTCACTATCTATACAGATAGTCAATATGCCTTCTCTACGGTACATGTTTGCTCAGCAATGGAAAAATAGGGGGATGGTTACAACCTCGGGGAAAGACATCATGCACAAAGAACTAATCCTTGAATTACTACAAGCCGTCCAACGGCCACGGGGTTTGGCCATCTGTAAATGCGCTGCTCATACCCATGCCAAGGACCCGGTATCACTTGGTAATGCCCTAGCAGACAAAGCAGCCAAAGAGGCAGCTATGTCCAGTATCTTTTCACTTGAAACCACACCTACAGAATTATAACCAACAGATAAGTTTGATTTGCAAACCTTACAAGTCATGCAGGAACTTAGCACAGTACAGGAAAAACAACGCTGGACTAGGTATGGTGTTAGACAGAACAAGGGAATCTATGTGGGACCAGATAATAAATATGTTTTGCCTACTAATCTTTTTAGGTATGCAGCACTAGTTGTGCATGGCCCTTCCCATCTGGGCCCTGCAGCTATGGTTAGAATTATCCACCTTAACTTTTGGACCAAGGGTTTCATTGCATATGCAAAACGTTTTTGTCTATCCTGCATAGTATGTGCTAAATACCACGGGGGAGGGGGTCAGAGTTGCCCCGGCATCATTTCCAACATCCGGATGCTCAAACAGTGGCTAAAATTTTGGTCAATCACATCGTCCCGCACTTTGGACTTCCTACACGCATCTACTCTGACAACGGCACGCATTTTGCCAATCAGATAATTCAGAAACTGTCTACAGTTTTCCAAATTGAACTGAAACACCATTGTGCCTACCACCCACAGTCAGCAGGGTTGGTGGAACGCCACAACGGCATTCTAAAAGGCAAGTTAAGAAAACTCATGGCCGAGACACAGCAGTCTTGGATTACCTGTCTACCTCTAGCCCTCCTTTCCATGCGGACAACTCCCACCTCAAAAGGAGTCACCCCATTTGAGTTATTGTACGGGAGACCTTATTACGTCCCGCAGTGGCAAAACTTGTTGCCTGCGGAACATGAGGGGGGTGAGGAGATAGCATGAGGAAAATGCTGACCAATACTAACAGCTGTTTAACGAATGATTGATTTTCAGGTTCAAGAGACGACAAAATCACGGAAGTCATCGCAACTCCAACGACAGTTCGGATTAAAGAAAGGTCCTCATGGATCCACCTAACGCATTGTAAAACATTTTAAGTTAGATAAAAACTTGAATCCCCCTGGGGAACAAACAGACAGCAGTAACCATGAAGGACAATAATGAGAATAAGAGAAAATGGTTCTATTGCAATATTTTATTGTTTATAACTATTGTGATTGTAATATTTCTGTTTTGGCCATTTCTGTTATTTAATGAAGCTAGCCATTCAAAAAGAGACAAACACACCAGCTGGCATCCAAACTTTAATACATATCAAGCGATTAAATATGCATATGCATCCTCAATGAATGTCTCAAATTGTTGGGTATGTACTGCAATACCTACTGTACATAGTGGCTTAATGTTAGGGACAGCCCTCTGGGAACAAATGATACTTGGAATAATTTGTTGTTTGAAACCACAGAAGTACCACTGAGAGACAAGGTGGCGCTGCCTCTTCTGGGGCGCCAAAATGGAACAGTGTGTTTTCAAAAGATTGGAAAAGTTAAGGTGGGGCTGAGCCAATGTAATTTGACAATAGTTCATAATTGTACCCTAGAAGGGCAGTGTGAGACCAAGTTTGGAGCTATAAAAAAAGACATCAATGTAAATGATACTAGTTTTGTTGAAAAAATGCTGTATGTATATGGCCTGTTATTTAAGGGGCTAAAGCCAAATGGGAGTTATGAATTTGCAACCAATATCACCATCAAAACGAATGATTGTTATTTTATTTGTGGTAGGAAAGCATATAAATTGTTACCATATGGCTGGTCAGGAAGTTGTTTTTCGGGATATCTGATACCAGCTATCAGACACGCAAATGCATTGCCTCAAGGTAAAATATGAAATGCACGTTCTCTTAATAAACCTATTAATCCCGTAGGTAACATTGATGTGTCATGGATTTATCACCATGACTTGGCACACGTCAGCAGCAAAGGACTCTCACATATGGACCTAGGCGATGATGTAATTGCTTGGGCTGGTATTTTGCCAGCGTATGGGACAGTAAAATCCATCTGGGAACTGAGAAAACTGTCAAAACTGTTAGAAACTCTGAGTAATGCGACATTTTCAGCGCTAGAATTGGTGACGGATGAATTAACGGCGATGAGAACAGTAGTGTTGCAGAACCGTATGGCACTCGATTTCACCCTAGCGGTGAAAGGAGGTACTTGCGCTCTCATACACGAGGAGTGCTGCTCGTTCATTCCTGATAACGAGCATGCGATTCAGAGCCATCTTGAAATAATTCAACAAGTTTCTGAACTGACTAAACCTGGTCCAAACCCCTTGACTGACTTTTTCCAAAACCTGTTTGGAAACTGGGGTTCTGTGTTGATGAACTTTTTAATTGCTGTATGTGTTGGTGCAATCATATTTTTGCTGCTTGGCTGCTGTTGCATACCATGTATCAAAATGATAATATCGAAGGTCATCTCTGCCAATGCTACAAAAGCAGATTTCTCTGATTATGAGAAGGTATACAACGTATCTGGGATTGTGTAAAATAAACAGTATACAAAATGTTGTAAGGGGGGAAATGTGGAAAAATACTGAAGTCAACATATTTTGTATTCTGTATATAAAGGGTTAAGCAGAAAAATGTTCAGTGTGTGCAAACTGAAATGTTCTGGAAAATGTTGATCACTGAGGAATGCAGAAGTTAATCTTAAACTGCCGATAAGAAAGTTAATGGTGCAAGAATAACTGTGGTACTGGCTGGTAAAAACAAGTAATCAAACTATCACTTCTAATGAATGTCCTCTGTGCTACGTGTATGTATGTGCAGGAGGGTCTATATAAGGAGAACTCAAAGTACAAGTAGCCAGACTGCTGGCATACTACCATCATGTAGCAGGTCTCCATGCATGTAAAATAAAGCTGTTTTACTTGCTTACAAGAACTTGGTGTGATTCTTCCAGAATATGTTAGAAGAGTAAAATCTTTCAACAGTAACTTAAAGTACATGTACTTTCATAAAACAGACTAAATGTGTTTGAACACCCTGAAACAAAAATAAAATGTTATTTTAGAGGTAAAGCAGACTGAAAGAACACTTTCTTAGTTTATGCTGCAACAAATATTTGTATAAAATGTTATAAATTAGAAGGCTGGAAAAGGTGTTACATGAACAGACAAAAAAAACATGTATGATTCATAAAGAACACATGTATTGCTAGAGCTATATGGACAGTTAAAAATGATTAATTTTAGCTCTTTGCTTAGCTGAAGGAATTTTTTTTAGCTCCACTTCAAAATGACTGGAGGTGGTGCCAAGCTGAATATTGCCCAGGGAACCAGACAGACCAACAGTTCTGCTCCTTGGCAAAAGAAGCAGATGATCATATAGGCAGGCTACAGATTCTGTACATAACTCCAGTTTCAAGCTAGCAGTGATCCTGTATACACACCCCACGTTGTTTAAATATTATTCTCGTTATTTTGAGAACACTATTCTTGAATCATTTAAGGTTGAAAATTGGAAAGCTGGACTTCCAAGATGGCTGCACACTGATCAATAGCATAACTTCAGTTATCCCAGTGTGAAAACAGAAAGTGAGAAAAGGGAATGCCATTGAACATGTTTTTTTGGTAAAATTCAGTTACTGGCTAGTAAACACATTGCCTGGATGCCAGCAGAGAAGAAATTTGGAAACTTGAAAGAAAATCAACCAGAAAATATATTGTCTGGGAAGGATTCTGCAGCTGTTCAGCAAAAAACAGTTCAAGCGATGGCTTCCAGTAATTTAGTGGCAAAAAATCAAATGTACTCAGAGGTGATTACAGTAAATGAAACACTGAAGGAATATATTAATTCAAACAACAAAAGGCTATAAAAGATAGACGAAGCTTTAACTAGCCATTCAGATGCTGACATGAAGAAAGCTATTAGCCCATTTGCAAATGTTCAGTGGGGGGTAAGATGTGCGCAGCTGAGTATTCTTTTCGGAGTGAAATTTACACAGATTAACAGCCAAATATATTTCCATGGATATAAGCTGTCTGCAGGTGCAAGCAGTTAATGCTGAGAATTCTGAGCATTCTTTAATGAGAGAAATTCAAAATGTAAAATTACAATGGCAAGCAGTTCTTGTATGAACAAGAGGTAACTAGTAGCCTTAATACTTTAATGTAGTGATTTAAAGACAGCCATGCACTTTTTCATGTTTTGAAGATATACATATTTTTGTATGTTTGTTCCAATTCAATAGGGGATGGGGATTTTCGTTAAAACAAAAAGTCTTGAAAATGTGACATGGGTTCAAATGGAGATTAGAAGAAACAACTACACAAAAGATTAGCCTGCCAAACATTTGAATGTGTATTTCCAGCTTTTGTGTTACATATATATTCTACAAAAACACTTTTATAACAGATATGAACAATGTATTTTTATCATGTTAGCTATGCTGTCCATATTATCCTGGAATGTGAATGTTCTTATGTGTATAAGAAACAAAATTCAATTATCTGTCCTTTTAAGAACTGCAGAGTGCAAACAGCGATGCTGCAGGACACCCATCTGGAAAGAAATGAGCATGTGAATTTGACAAAAAAGAGATTTCGGAATGAATATTCAGCAGAATAATAGCTACAGAGGAAAAGAAGTGTAATTATACTAAATGCTAGAGAGGTTCCAACAGTGATAGATGAGGGGGGTAAAAGACAAAAATGGTAGGTTTGTGACAGTAAAGGGCTATTGGCAAGGGAGGAGGATTACAATGACATGTATTTATATTCCACCAAAAACTGCTATTAAGGAGTGCAAGAAATTTTTGGGAGAAATAATAAGCTTCCAGTAAAGAATTTTATTTATAAGTAGGACTTGAATTTGATTTGCAATACTGAAGATGTATCAGGGAGACCACAAAAGTGGGTAGTTTGTGAAGAAATGTATGAAAATATTTGGTATGAAGATGTGAACTCAGCCACAGGAACTTGTAATGGAACTGGGTTAGACTAGATAGAAATTATATTTGACAGGAACATGTGCATTTAATTGAAAAGTTCGACATATCCAATAATTATTTCTGATCATCCACTAATAAAAATCAAGATAAAAATGCAGGGTAATTAAATAAAAATAAGGCACTGGAGCTTTCCCACCTACCTGTTAAAAACAGTTGAGTTTACGGAATGAGTAGTGGAAATTATGGGAGAGTTATTAGGGAAGATAGAATTATTTTATTATAGCTAGTGACTAGGATAAAATGAAAATGGAGTTTTTATAGGATTGAAAAAGAGAAAGTACAAGAAATTGCATAGATAGGCTGATAAGGGTAAAATGTTGCAGAGAAGGGGAATCTCACAGAGTAAGAGGAGAAGCAAATACAGAGCACTAAAGAGAAAACAAGGGATTATCTGGATAATATGCATGAGTTTAGAAAGACTTCAGTTAAGCAACTATTTTTTGATAACTCCAGAGCACAAAACTTTTAGCACAATGACTTGGATAACTGAATGTTGAAAGGTTGTCACCAATCTTAGGGAACCTATTACAAGAAAAATAAGATCCTGTAGAGGTTTTAGACATATTCTGAATTTTATAAAAATGTGTACAAAGCAGAAAAATGAAGAAATCAAGAAAGACTACAAATGATAATATGCATGAAAGGTTTAACTATGCCAAAGTTAGAGGTAGACTGGGTTCAACAACTAACAGTCAGTATGAGATAAACTGTAATGTAATCTTCAAGGTCTCCAGAACCAAATTTCATTCATGTAAATGTTTGGAAATTACGAAGAAAGTGAAGTCTCCAGAACCAGACTGCATTCCTCTGAATATTTGGAAATTACAAAGAAAGTGATAAAGATCTAGAAGATTTTTGTTTAACAGTATTATAAAAGGAGGGAAAGCACCAACATCTTGGAAGAAAGCTGTGATGGCTGCGTTACCCATAGGTGGCAAAGACCCAGCTTCATAAAAACCCATTTCAATTTTAAACCATAATAAGAAAGTGTTTATGTCTATACTAGGTAAAAGAATGGCAAAGGTGTTGCCAAAACTGATAGATATGGATCAGTGTAGTTTGGTGGATGGGAGGCAAACATTGCAATGATGATCCAGAGGGAATGTACGAAAATGCCTACGTTGTTGTTGGGTCTTGATGCAGAGAAAGCATAGAAGAGATTTTTATGAGTAGGGCATTGAAAGCATTTGCATTCCCTGATACAATAATATGGTTAATAGAAGGATATATGTGAAGGAAAGGCAAAAATTAAAGTGGGAGGGTTCCTCTCGGATAAGCTGTAATGAACAGAGGAACCAGGCAGGGGTATCCTCTTTCCCCTTTGTTATTTGCTTTACATTTAGAGCCAGTGGCAAAGAAAATAAGGGACTCGGAAATATAACTGGTATGGAAATCAAGAAATGTTGGCTTTATTTGCAGATATTATTATGATAAATCCAGAAAAGGACATCTCAGTGTTGTGGAACATTTTGAGATAGTATCAAGTTTTTTCAGGATATAAAATTAATAAAGAAAAAACAAAATGTCTACAGCCGTAAATTATGTACCCACACAAAAATTGGTTCAGCATTACCCATATTTATGGGGCCGTGATAAGATGAAGTATTTAGGAGCATGGACTAAAAAGGCCTCTGTTGTGGTAGGTAAGAATATGTAAGAAGAGACTAAACAAAAGAGAATACAAAAGTTGAGAAACTAGAAATCATTATTTATGGACAGTAAGATATAAGCAGTGAAAATGTTTTAGTCCCTTTAGTCTTGTATATAGATAACGCATACTTTTATCAATTTGAAGAGAAGTTGTGGACAACAATTAATAAAAAATTAAAGGAATTTATCAGGGAGGGAACGAGGGCAAGAGTTAAATGGGAGAAGTCGATCCTTTCAATAGAACAAGGTGGCTGAGGTTTACAGGATTTGAAGGGATACTTTAAAGCTACACAGTTAAGGCTCACATACATAACACAAGGTTATAAAAGAGCATGATGATGAAGAAAGGGGGAAGTTCAAGGAATAGAGAGTGGGATTTTGGATGCAGATGCTTAAGGATAGTAATAACAACCACCACACAGAATATTACATTCAATTCATAAAGTAGAAGAAAGTATAGGTTCATATGAGGTAATCAGGCTTTTGGCCCTAGGGCCCTTATAGGCCTAAACAGGTTATACCCTTGTTCCCTTACAAACCACATTTCACGGTCTATATTTGCAGTGCGAGTCTATGATCAGCACAAACTGCCCTTATCCAAGAGGGACATAGGTGACACCCCCTGGGTAAATTTAGTCTCTTCCAGTTCTCCAAGTTACGCTTAAATACGGTCATTAAGGAGGCTCTGTTTTGTGTGACTTGGGAGTTTGTTCAAGAGGAGTGGCAATATCTGGGAGACATATGTGTTTCTCCAGCATGTCCTGTTAAAGTCACACTAAGTTAAGATTCTAAGAATTAAGCCAATATGAGAATGGAGATTTTGCCAATAGGGATGACTGCAAGTAGGGTTACAGAAAATAGGCAAGAGGGGAGTAGAATTTACTGGAGAAACCTGGCACAGGAAACTGAATATTTGGAGACAATAACTCAAGCAGGAAAGGTAATAAGATTGGGAGGAGGCCAAGAAGACATTTGGACTGCAGGCTACAGACTGCCTTCCCTACCAGGGCTTGATCTCAGAGTATAGGCAAAGAAAAAGGGATAGTGGAATTTTAAGTGAAAGATGTGCACTGGTAGCATTTTTAGTTGAATTTAAAACAGATACAGCTGTTAAAAGCTGGATAATTAGTACTGTATATAAAATACTGCATGATAACTAAGAAATTGGAACAGATTAGAAATGAGAAGAGAGACTGGAAAAGCAATTTACAAGAAAAGATTGGGAAGACATATGTATGGCTCCCAAGTATGCAACCATGTTCAGAAGGTTTAGGATCTTTGTAAGTGTTTGCATAGGTATTTTCAAAGAAGTTTTCCTCGGGTAGAAAGCAAATGTTGGAGATGCGATGGAGAAGAAACAGGTAACTGGGAACATGTGCTTTGGGAGTGTAATGAGTTGGCAAATTTGCCTAGATATGGTATGGCCTTATTAATTTGAATTTTGTTGGCTGCCAAAAAAGCAATCAGGAAATGAAAATCAAAGTCTACACCAACTGTATTTGAGGTACTGAATATTACAAAAAGAAAAAAGAACTAAAAGCGGGATCTTAAGAAAAGGTAGGCAGAAAATTACATAGAAGTAAATGGAAACTGTGGGATCAATACACGCATAATAATGTTCTGTTAAGTTTGGCATTTTTTTGTAATGTTGGACCGACATTAGTAAAGAAAATACATGTGATGTATATTGTATTTAAATGGAATAATATCAACTGTTTGTTTTCTGTTAATGTATGTTTTATTAAATTATCCCTTAAGACATAAGCAAGGTGTTTTAAAAAGACTATTCTTGAATCATTTACAGACAATAAAACAAGTATTGTATCTTGAAAATGTGTTTACCTCTGTCCACCACACACCTCTCAAATGTTATGCGTTTTGCTGTTAAAAATTCCCCTTGTTTCTTAAAAAAAAAATCACTGTTTTTTTTCTTTATAGGGGTACTAAAGTGACACAGTCACTAAACCACAACAAAACTATTACTTATACTAACTAGATACAGTCTAGTACCAAACATTATCTATTATGAAAATTTTAAAAAGTGTCCCTCCTAACTGACTTGTAAAGGACACAACTACAGTTTTAATGTTCAGAGATTGAGAGGTATGCCATTACCCAATCAGTAAAACATGATTTACAATGCTACCAACAAGTACATGAACTATTGCATTGTCAACTAAGAAAATAGAGATATAAAAGAATGACACTCCAAGAAATCAGTCACTACTATAATTACCCATTTTCAACAGATGTACACTGTAAGAAAAAATAAACTGTGTTGGTCCACTTAACAGAAAAAACACCAGAACACATCAATATAGGTTTGCAATTATATGAGCTTTTGAGCTGGCATGATCCCTTCTTCAGGGGTTAGGTTAACTGATGTTAAATACAGTGCTTAAACATCCACTTGCACCTAGAAAGAGAAGTAGATCATTTATTTCCAACTGGTCAAAAAAACAGTGGAAAAAAAGTGCAGCTTGAACTACACCTCAGATGCAGTGTGCGTGTGGTGTGCGTGCATGTATTTGTGCGCCAGAGAGAGAGAGACAGACAGACTGTAGAACAGGATCACAACATGCCACAAAAATCTAAATTTGGCATGTTCCATTACTGCTCATTTAGCAAAAGAGATACTACTCTTACTTTTACTGAGATAATAAAAATCAAAACAAGACATATATAGAAGATTAGTTAGAATACAGTCACTCTGTATCAAACATGACAGTTATGGTTCTTAAAGGACATTTCTGCATACTTTTTGAAAAAAAAAAAAAACAAACAATGAAGATTGAACAATTGAATTAACAACCTGACAGTCAATGGTATGAAACTGGATTTTGGTTTTATGAGACACTACAGTACCCAAATTGCAACATTTTTTTTCTGGCAGTGCACGATTTATGATGAATTTAATCTGAATTCAAACTGCTATTTCATAACATAAACAGCAACTGTTAAGATTACTGGGGTTTATGTTTTAGCACCTGTGTTTTACTCATAAGAGAAGGGTTTACTTTCACATAAGACAACATTCTGATCAGAGCAGTAGTAATCCTAAAGCCTTAATGTTTATATAGTTTTAACAGTATAAAAAAACTTTATCCAATTATGCTGCTCATCAGAACATTTGGCTGACGTAACGCCATTTTCTTTTCTCTCTCTCCTCCTTTCTGACCGTTAGCTAAACCACAATCTGTGTAGTGTATATGCGTACAATACCCATACATTCTCACCCTATCTTGTTCTCTAGCTGCCTTTCTCATCATTGTGAACTAGACATTATTACCAATTCATATTTTCTGTTAACCAAAACATCTGTCTTACAAAGACTGCATGTTTAAGCAGACTAATAATTTATAGCTTCTTGTTTTCCTACTCTGGATTTAACTATCACGGTCTCATTATATGTCAGAGCAGTCTCCTGGGTGTTAACTCCTCTGCTAAATGAACACCATCTCTAATGTAGTGCATGGAGTGAGGTGATTATGCTCCACTATCTAGAAAAAGACAATTCAATTAAGTGCTACTACAACACAAGACCGATCTTAACAAATGTTAAGCATCCCGTTTAACTTCTTAAGGTTGTTTTTTTTTTTTCTCAGGCTAAGCAGTCAAATCTGACAGCACAGACTAGCAAACAGCAGCAGAATAAAAACAGATTTGTTTCCACCTGCTGTCTGTACTGGTAACGTGTCCCTGACTTATAAACTTAGGAAAGTTGCTAGATTAACAGGATTTGTGGTAGACTGCATTTCCTGAAACTCAAATGAAAGTCATTTAGTGACTTCAGTCCACAGTGATTTGTCACAGAACCACAAATTGTAAGAGGAGCAGATTAAGTATACCATGCAAAAATCAAACTAGTTGAGAGGCATGGCAAATGTAAACATAAGCGACATTTTTTACACTGGCTTTCTGACACCACTGAGCAAGTGCTTTACAGCTCTGAAAGCTGGAAGACAACACTTTTTCTGTAACTAGTAGTACACAGAGCAAATAAAGCTCCATGTACTCAAAAGAATTATCATCAGGTCTCCTCCTATCATAACCCTTTATTACGTGTCCTCAAAACAGATGCCAAGATTCACATCTCAAGCAAATTTCCCAGCATCCATGAACTGAACTTAAGTAATAAGCAGGTTATGATCAGCAGCTCATATGTAACATGCCAAACTTTGACTTTTATAGCATGTTGTGACCCTATTCTGTAGTTTCTGCCCCACACACACACACACCACTTGACTCGGATGTGTAATATCAGCTGCATTGTTTTCTATACTACCATTTTCAAGTTTTTTTAGCCAATTGGAAAAATTATGTACATTCTTTCAGGAACTGTATTTAACATAATTAGCTTAATATTCTGAGCTTTGGCCGGCTAAGATCTACCTGAAATCAACTGGACGTATAAGTGAATTTAAGTACACTTTTATCTGCAATTTTTCATATAGTACTGTATTTAATTTATTTATTTGCGTTTCTCACTGAATATTAACTCAATTGAAGTTGTGGCTGTCTCTCTACAGTTAGTTCCCCACCCACCCTCCGTGTTCTTGTCTTGGTGTTAATGTTGGTGGCTTTGAAATTGCCCGCCCCTCTTGCAGATTTGTATTTGGATACTCCTTCTGGGCCCATCTCATTTGCTCACTCAACTGAGTGCAGTGAGATCATATTCCGATTTCAGGCATTCCTAAAAGAAGCATTTGGGAAGGACAACTCCTGCAGCCTCTTAATCCTGCTCTGCCCCCCCCCCTCAAAAAAAAAAAAAAATCATACATATATATATATTTTATTCAGCTGCTCTTACTTTAACTGTCTTAGTTGCTGTTCTGCGTGCTGTTATCTGTTCAGTTGCTCTTACTCTGCACTTACTACTGCTTGTTAGTAGCCTTCTAATTTACTGCCTTCTGCACTTGTTTTTTAGTCATTTAACTGCATTTATTTTAACTGTATTTGCCATAGTGTTGCTACACACTCGGGTGTGCTGGCCTGCACTGCAATTTGAATTGTATTTACTGCTATTTTAGCTGCTTTTCTGTATATAAAAAGAAAAGAAAAAAAAAAAAAATTCTAAGCTTGTTTCCTACTTTTCCTGTCACTAGTCTAGTCCAGATACAGACTTGCTGTATCCAGGTCTGTTGGTAAGCTTCTGAGCCCCCCCAAGCCTTTCTGTGTTGGAGGGAAGCATTCTAGCTTATTAGTGGGTGTGGTAAGCACTAGGTAACCTATCTACCACAGCCGGAGTGGTTTCTGGCCCAGAAATTATAGTTTATTGGCCGTTTTGGGAAGCTTTTCCATATCTTTCAACCTTCTGATTTAAAAGCTCCACTAAGTCTTTTCTTCAGTTTATCCCTTGAAACTAGTCTAACTCTCAACCTAAGCACTCAAAAAGAATCCTACAGCCCAGCACTTGCTCAGACCTAATAGCAAGCACTAATATACCCTGACACTTGATTGCCCAGCAGGGCAAGGCTCTTTATTCACCCCTCACCAACCAAGCAATTAAGCAGCTCACCCTACTATTCAGGCATAACCAAAGGGCAATTTCAGGTGTACTCTCTAGTCCAGCTGGTGAATCTGGGTATCCTGAGTCAATGTTACAACTGCCTCATGTACAAAGACAACCCTCTCCTCCTACCATAAAACACCAACATATGCGAGAGATGCAATTATACAGCCAAACTGGAGGCTAAGCTGTTTTCACCCAAGACTGGAACAGAGAGTCAAGAGAAAAAGGTTAACACATGCACCACACCCCTCCAGCCACACATAGACCTACTAAAATAGCCCTGGCAAAAATACACAAAATCATATTTGGGGGCTCTAAATAAAAACCTGCAAAAGCATCAGAGGCCTCCAAAGCAGACACCCAAACAACCTGCATCTCCCGTCACAAACCAGACAACACAAAACACAAAATCAGTGTGCCGCACAACCACAGCCCTTAAGGCGAAATAACATACCTAACACACTAGTAATAGGTGTCTCTACAGTCAGGCACACTGACGTCCCACTCACTAGGCTGGACAAGCAGAAGGTTACTGTTAGTTGCCTGTCAGGAACCAGAATCCGCCACATAACACAAGCATTCTGGTCACTCCAGAACAAGGAGAAATAGGACTCTGTCATTGTTCGTGTTGGTGTGAATGACCTGAGATGTACCTCCCTGGACTACATGAAGAGAGACATGGAAGAGCTCTCTGATCATGTAGCCCAGGTTGGCATGACCCTGACTAGCATCCTGCCCTCACCAAGAATGATACCTCAGTATAAAGAAAAAATTATCAATTTCAACAATGGACAAAGCTTCTGGTGCCATTCAAAGGGGATCCAATGTCTGTCAGCCTGGGATGACATGCTCGACAAGCCATGTTGCTTCGCAAGAGAAAAAATTATCAATTTCAACAATGGACTAAGCTTCTGGTGCCATTCAAAGGGGATCCAATGTCTGTCAGCCTGGGATGACATGCTCGACAAGCCATGTTGCTTCGCAAGAGATGGCTTGCGTCCATCACCCCTAGGCTTTTGAATACTGGCCAACTCTCTTGCTGCCTCCATTGTGCCTTTTTTAGGCAAGGCTCAAAAGTCAAACCCACCTCCGTAAACAGCACAATTAACAAAAAACTGAGGGTTATGCTACTCAGCGCCAGGAGTTTAAATCTCAAAATGCATGTGCTCGAAGCACTCCTCAGTATGGAGAACGTCGACATCTGTGCAGTAACTGAAACCTGGTTCAAGGCTCCGGAGAGCACCCCAGCACTAGCGGGCTACAACTCATACCACACGTTTCGGCCACAGAACATGGACCGAAACACAAAAGGAGGGGGGTGTATCCATACTCATCAAGGATACCTACACCTCCAGGTTAGTGGAGCAGCATGATACCTCTGAGATCATCCATGTGCAACTAACATCGGGCAAATCTGCAATGCAAACTGTGGCCTGCTACAGATCAGCCTCCATGACCCAGGACCACCACTCCACCTTTCCGGAGACACTGGAAAACAAGAAGGTCCTACCGAACACCCTGATATTGAGCGATTTCAATTACTCTACCATTAACTGGGAAAACTACTAGAGTACAAAATCTCAGGCCCAGTGCTTCCTGGACTTCATCAACTCAAACGCCTTGGATCAGCTGGTAAACTCCCCTACCAGAAGTGAAAACATATTGGAACTGGTCACCACCGACATGGGCGACAGGTGTTCCACACCGGAGGTCAACCCGTCACTGGTTAAATCAGACCATAAACTAAATCACTCTGGATGTCCACACCCCACCACCACCCCCAACTAAGGAAACCACAGTAAACAAAATTACTTAAGACAGAGGTGGTAAGTTTCACAGACCCCACGCTAAAAGATAACCCTGCCCAAGATGCAGAAACCTTTACAAATGCACTCTGAGCACCTACAAGGATGCATGGATTCTGGACCCCTGCCATAAACAGGCTATACAATAGAAGGCGAAAACTAGTTCAGAAAAAATAAAGCAAATCTCAAGGAGGAAAGACATCCCTGATCAGTACCAGTAAGAAACTAAGGTCCCTCAAAAAATCATCCAAGGCTAACTTCGAAAGAAAAATAGCCAAGGATTCAAAAGATAACCACAAAGCCTTCTTTAGCTATGTTAAGAATCTACGAATCTAAGTGGCAACTTGCAGATATGCACTGAACTAGTGCAAAATAGCACAAAATATACTGAACCTACTGACATTGCTAACATCCTGGCAGATAGATTCAGTGCAAACTTCAAACCCCTCTCACTCCCAAAAGGGCCCACAATAATACCGGAAAAGTGTAGTGTCCCAGAAATCACAGACGCACAGGAGAAAACAGCCCTTTCAAAAGCCAAAAACACAGCGTCACTGGGGCCAGATGGTGTCCCAGACTGCATCTTGCACGAACTACAGAATGAACCCCCCCCCCCACCTAAACACGCTGTTCAACCTCAGCCTCTCCACAGGCTATGTGCCCATAGAATGGCGCACAGCAATGGTTATTCCTCTCCACAAAGGAGGGGCCACAACTGACCCTAGCCTGGTTTGCAAGGCTATGGAGCGCATCATCATGGAACCCATTAACAAAGACATTGGGAACCTACAAACACTTGATCCGACCCAGTTCGGCTTTGTTAAGGGCAGATCATGCCTACTAAACCTGGTTGACTTCTTCAAGACAGTCACCAAGACCACAGACGAGGGAAAGATGGTTCACACAGCCTACCTTGACCTCGCCAAGGCTTTCGACACCATTCCCCACTCTGGTATTACAGCAAAACTCACCAGCCTGAACATAAACCCCTACGTCACGAGATGAGTTGCCAAATGGCTTACAGACAGAACCCAGATGGTAAGAATAGCAGACTCCAGGTCCAACTCTAAACCAGTCACAAGTGGTGTCCTGTAAGGCTTGGTCCTGGGACCCCTACTGTTTGGCATATACTTCTCATAAGTACAGGCAAACACAGGAGGACTATGGCTAGCGAAGTTCACCGATGACTGCAAACTTAGAGCCGTAACTGACTCTCCGGCTGACAGAGATCCTCCAAAAGGGCCTTACTGTGACAGACATCTGGTGTCAAAGTCCTGGCCTCCAGCTAAATGCCAAAAAATGCATAGTCATCCCATTTGGGAAAAACAAAACACCCACGAATTACCGCATAGGTGGCAGCCCCCTTAATACAGAAGAGGGAGTAAGAGATCTGGGGACCCAGGTAGACAGTAATCGCTCCTTTGGCAATCATATTGCCAAAGTAGTTAGGAAATTCTTCTCTATGGCCCATCTAATTACTAAAGGGTTCACATCTAAAAATAAGGTTATAATGCCCCTCTACTCGTCACTCATCAGACTCATCATAGAGTACAATGCCCATTTGGGATGTACCTCACAAGACACTTCCAACAGCTGGAAAGACCACAAAAGTACCTCACTAAGGATTACTGGCCTCAAACATATGCCATATGCAGGCCGACTGAAAAAAATCCGGCTGTACTCATGGGCATATCGCTTACACAGAGGTGATCTCTGTCTGACTTACAAAGCCATGTCCAACTAAGAATTGATGACATGCTCCACCTAAAAAAATCCAAATCACTGCAAGCCACACGCTCTAGTGAGCTAAACCTCGCCACAACAATAAACAGAACATGCTGGAGGGATAGATTCCTGTCACAGAGACTCCCTATGCTATGGAACAAAATTCCAAACTACATTAGGCAGAGCCCCTCACTATCAAGTGGGGAGCTTAGAGCAGCCTATCTATCCCTGGAGGAGTGTTCCCAGCACAAGAATCTGGTAGTCTATTGGCCGTTTTCGGCCAATTTCTAGCTCTTTCAAGTCCCCCTGTATAAAACCCGCTTTAGCACATAGTGCAGCATCGGGCAGCGCCGCTTAATTGGGTTTAAACCATTCTCGTCTCCATAAAGTCTGCTCTTCACTTTTCCCTTAGAACTGATCTAGTTCTCATAATAAACACCCTATTTCCTACTCTAAAGCCTGGCACTTGCTCACTAAAGCAATTATATAAAAGTCAGCACTAAAAAATTAAAAGCACTACACCCTCACAAACTCCCCTTGAGTACCTTGTTCCCCATTGGCCCTTTTTTCAATTATATAGGAATTCCCAATACTATTCTAGCTTGTCCAAAGGTCAGTTGTCAATCTCCTCTCCGGTCCAGCTGGTGAGTCTGGGAACCTTGAGGCAATGTTACAACTGCCTCATGTACACAGACAACCATCTCCTCCTCCCAACAAATTCCAACACACGTGAGAGATGCAACCATATAGCCAAACTGGAAGCTAAGCTCTCTCAACTCAGTACTGGCGTAACCAGTCAGGAGAAGGAAACCACACTCACTACAATTCTAGTCTCACATAGACCTACCACGACAGCAAACCAAACACATACTCAGAGGCTCTAAATAAAAATCTGCCTAAGCAGCAGAGATCTCCAAAGCAGACACCCAAACAACCGCTACCCCAAAACAAAACACGTGCAACACAGCTCACAAAGCCAGTGTGCCGAACAGTCACAGCTCTTAAGGCTAAACAACACACCTGATACACTTGTAAGAGGTGACTATCATCAGGCACACTGAAGACCCGCTCACCAGGCTGAACAAGGAGAAGGTCACGGTGAGCTGCCTGTCGGGCGCTAAGATCCGCCACATAACACAAGCACTCAGGTCACTCCAAGGCAAGTACAAATATGACCCAGTCATTGTCAATGCTGGTGTGAATGACCTGAGACGTACCTCCCTGGACTACATGAAAAGAGACATAGAGCTCTGAGCATGTAGCCCAGGCCGGCATGACCCTGACCTTGAGTAGCATCTTACCCTCACCAAGAATGATGCCACAATATGAAGACAAGATGATCAATTTCAACAATTGGCTTAAGTATTGGTGTCATTCAAAGGGTATCCAATGCCTGTCAGCCTGGGATGACATGCTCGACAAGCCACAATGCTTCGCTAGGGACGGCTTGCACCTGTCACCCCTGGGCTTTCGGATATTGGCAAAGGCTCTTGCCACCCCCATAGTGCCTTTTTCAGGCAAGGCTCAAAAGACAAACCCACCTCCATAGGTAACACAGGGGATAAGAAACTAAGAGTAATGCTACTCAACGCCAGAAGTCTAAACCTCAAGATGCACGCACTCAAAACTCTCCTTAGCATGGAGAACATCGATATCTGTGCAGTAACAGAAACCTGGTTCAAGGCTTCCGAGAGCACCCCAGCACTACCAGGTTGTACCTCATACCATGCTTTTCGGCCCCAAAACTTGGACCGAACCACAAAAGGAGGGGGGGTATCAATATTCGTCAAAGATACCCACACCTCCAGGTCGGTGGCACAGCACGAGGCATCAGAGACTATCACTGTGCAACTAACAGTGGGTAAAACTGTCTTCCAGTTTATAGCCTGCTACAGACCACCCTCCCAAACCCAGGAAACCCACTCGGCCTTCCTGAGAACACTGGAAAATATGAAGGTCTCTCCAAACACCATTATATTGGGCGACCTCAACTACCCAAACATAGACTGGGAGCATTACTCTAGCTCCAACACCCTAGCCCAAAGGTTCCTAGAATTTATAAACTCAAATGCTATGGAACAACTTGTTACCACTCCCACAAGAGGGGAAAACATACTGGACCTGATCACTAAGAGGACTCTATGCTCCAGACCAGAAGTGTATCCCTCACTGTTAAGATCAGACCATAAACTAATCTCACTGGATATTCACATCCCGACCCCACCCCCTGCCCAAAAAACCACAGTGAAAAACTTCTCTAAAGAAAATTTCACACTCCTCAAAATCGACGTGGAATCCTTCAAAGCCCCCAGGCCTATAGAAAATATGGCCCAGACCGCAGAATCCTTTATAAGCGCATTCTATGAACACCTTCAGGAATGCATGGATCGTGCAATCCCAAATAAGACCTAGACCCAAATCCTCCAAAGGCAGACGTCCTGTCTGGTGGACCCCAGCCATAAACAAACTATACAATAGAAGGAGGAAGCTACTACATGATGGAGCAAAATCCCAAAAAGGGAAGGCATCTCTGATCAGTATTAGCAAAAAACTACGGCCACTCATAAAATCGTCTAAGGCCAGCTTCGAGAGAAAAATTGCACAGGACACTAAGGATAATCACAAGGCTTTCTTTAGTTATGTCAGGAACCTGGGTGGGAATTCCCAGATATGCTCAGAATTGGTCCAAAATGACAAAAAATACACTGAACCCACAGACATTGCCAACATCCTAGCTGACAGGTTCAGCGCAACGCCCCCCCCACCAAAAGGGCAAATATCTATCCCAGCAGTGCTGCCCCTGACATCTCAGATGCTCAGGTAAGAGCCGCCCTCTCCAAAGCAAAAAACACAGCATCAATGGGACCAGACGGTGTCCCAGGCTGCGTCCTACATGAACTCCAAGAAGAGCTAAACCCAAACATAAAACTACTGTTCAATCTCAGCCTTACTACAGGATATGTACCCAAAGAGTGGTGTGCAGCAACAGTGGTCTCTCTTCACAAAGGTGATGCCTCAACAGATCCTGGAAACTATCACCCCATAAGCCTGACCAGCTTGGTCTGCAAAGCTACGGAAAGGATCATCATGGACCTCATAAATAAAGATAGTGGGGACCTACAGACACTGGATCCTACCCAGTTTGGCTTTGTTAAGGGCAGATCTTGCCTTTTAAACCTGGTCGATTTCTTTGAAACAGTCATCAAGGCCACTGACAAGGGGAAGGTGGCCCACACAGCCTACCTGGACCTTGCAAAAGCCTTCGATACAATACCCCACTCGGGCATTATAGATAAGTTCACCAGCTTAAACATAAACCCCTATGTCACTTGATGGGTTGCAAACTGGCTCAAGGACAGAACCCACATGGTTAGAATTGCTGGAGCCATGTCAGACTCCAAACCAGTTACAAGTGGTGTCCCACAAGGCTCAGTCCTGGGACCTCTCTTGTTCGGTATATATTTATCAAGGTACAGGCCAACACGGAAGGACTGTGGCTGACCAAGTTCGCAGATGACTGCAAACTGGGCGCCATAATCGACTCTCCAGCCAACACAAGCATCATCCAAAAGGGCCTCACAAGACAACTGGTGCCAGAACTATGGCCTCAAGCTAAATGCCAAAAAGTGTATTGTCACCCCCTTTGGCAAAAAACAAAGTGCCCACAAATTACCACATAGGTGGTAATCCATTAAGTACGGAAGAAGTAATGAGGGACCTGGGGACCCAAGTTGATAGCAAACTCTCATTTGATAACCACGTGGCCAAAGTGGTTAGAAAAACATTTTATATAGCCCACCTAATCATGAAGGGATTCACATCTAGATCAGGGGAGGTCATCGTGCCTCTTTACTCAACCCTCATCAGCCCTATAATTGAGTACAATGCCCCTTTTGGGATGTACCTTACCAGTCACCTGCAGCAACTGGAAAGACCCCAAAAGTACCTCACCAAGAGGATCAAAGGGCTCAAACATATGCCATATGCTGTCTGGTTAAAGAAACTCCAGCTCTACTCAGTGGCATACCGCCTGCTCAGAGGTGATCTGTGCCCGACGTATAAAGCCATGTCCAACCCGGAATTAATGGACATGCTGCACCTCAGAAAATCCAAATCCCATCGAGCTACGAGCTCGAGAGATTTGAACCTCAGCACTTAAATAAATAGGACATGCTGGAGGGACAGATTCATAACCCAGAGGCTCCCTTCACTCTGGAATAAAATCCCAGTCCAGGTTAGGCAGAGTCCCTCATTGACTCTCTTCAAGAGGAATCTTGATGAGTGGATGGGAGATCGTAGGTTTACCCCAGGTATCACTTCTGTGTCACTGTTAGACAGAGGCACAGTATACTAACCTCGAAAAAGGGTATAGCAAAATTAATTTAAAATAGGTGGCGAAAGCCAAACACACTCTGACTAGGCTTATAAATGCCCTAGGGCAGATAGCCTAGTATGAACCTATGCACCTAAGAGAAACCTTGACAAGTGGCTGGGTAACAGAAAATACACCCCTGGGATCACTTCACTGGCTTAACTTGACAGAGGATCAGTTAATTAATCAATGGGGTGGCGAGAGCCGACACACTCTGGGTAGGCTTACAAATGCTCTCGGGCAGATAACCTAGTACCTACCTATGAACCTAAACAACAATCACTCCTGACAACAAACTCATGCCATTTCGAGTAACTGCAAAACTTACGTTGGTTCAATACATATTACATCTCATCTGTGTTTCTGCGTAAGGTGTACCTTGCCATTTCAAGACTGCAGGCCAAAACGCCTTGAAAAACGTGTACATTCATGATGAGCTTCGTACCTCGCCACAGACTCGGACTGATATTTTAGCTCTGCCGCCTCCTAAACATGACGTTTAGATTGATTATTTGAAGGTGGTGACTATTTAATAATTACAATAATATGAGTAATAGACTTTACTTCAGAAACGTATATCAATTCACATTATTTTACTCTGTCAATATCTCAAGTTAAGGGTACTAATGTTTTAAGAAACCGACTCCCTGGTTATTTCTGAATTTGTCCCCAATTGGTTGAATGTTATGATGAGATTTCCTTTTCAGACTGCAAAGCACATTTCCGCGTGCTAAGTAGCCTTTAATCATACCTCCACTCCAGTTTTTTTATACTCACGTTTAGCCATGTTCCATTTTTCTTCTAGATTTACTAACGTTCGACATAGATCATTTGTGAGACATGTTTTCAACAACTGCGAGAAATGTATAATCGACATATTCTGATCTTGCAAAAAGTCCCCTCTCTGAACACTTACGATTTTTAATGTACAAATGCTGAAATAAACGCTTTTTAATTATTACTATTAAACACTAGTACCACTGCTAACGTCTGTTTTTTTTTTTCGTTTACTAGCAAAATTTTGCGTGAACTGGGCGGCAGAAGTTAGAACCACAGACTAGCGACTACCAGTAGACAAGACTTTTATAAAACTGAAGTGCTGAGGCCTGTCTAGCAGAATGTGAGAAACGGCTATTACGTTTTCCATCCAAACTCTCCACCTCGGAGACAGCACATGGTTGCCAATGCCTAACAGAGGAATGCACTGTATTTGTAAATGAAAACCCGATGTAACATACCCTCAAGGAAGGCATATCTATTTCCCTTTCACAGTCCCCACCCAACAGCGGCGCCATGTGTTCTTACAAGACACTCTCGCCTTACTCCAGTCTGTAACCAAAACACCAAACTATGTCTACCACTTTTTCTATAATGTAACGAAGACACCTTCAACTCCAAAACGCAACACAGCCATATAAACAGGTTGAATGGAGATTTCCCTAAACATGCAGTGCTCCTACGCATAATTGCATACTGTCGAACACATGCTCGGAAACTTCTGGAATAATATTGTGATATAATTGTAATCAAAACTCCCCAACACATTCTCCAAAGTGAAAAGACAAAAAATAGACTTGAAATCATCAGTATTATGTAGCTAAACATCAAGAAGAACCAGCCCAACGGTCTGTTTATATTTATGGCACACGATGAGTTGACGTCATCGCCATTTGTACCGACGTTCCCACGCTCCTGTCTACGAAGGTCCTATTGTAGAACCAGCTAGTGCAATAACGTGAAACTAAACCAGACTGTTTCAGTGTGGCAGTACGCATCAACCTATTCAGAATGGAAATGACGTAACCACATATTCCCAGGCAGAATCGCACCAGATCTGCACCTGAGAAAACAGCCATCCAGTCCAGACATTAACTACTATAAACCGTTACCCTGGGCAACAGATAAGTACCATATAGGAAAGCGATGATCTTTATTGCGGAATACACTAAAAATCAACTTATACTTTCTCAAAACAAGCATACACCAAAGGGCGGAACCACATACCTTAAGTCATCAACCTTTTTACTTTAGGATAAAAGCAGATCTAAAAGTTCAACTCGCATTAAATGCACACACTTAGTCCTAGAAGTTTAATGCGCCGTATTTCCATACAGGGAGGGGTTGTTTTGATGGCTGTAGCCGCAATACACATGCTTCATGGATACGCTGGAAAAACACCCGCCCACCAGAACTACCTAGACTGTTGTCTAAAGCGGGTATGCCCCAACAAAACTATTACTTACAGCTCAAGCTGAGCTCTCCCTGGCTCTGGCCTGCGTCGTTGCCCACTGAAAATCGTAATAAAGTCAGTAGATTCTACTCCGTCTGCTTTTTTCAGTGTTTAGATACACTGTTGTCCTGCTCTCTGGTTCTTGTTTCCTGGAATTACTCACTCAAATTCCTTTCATTCATAAAAACACACTCATTGCTTTACGTCATCCCCACTACCACGAGGGGAGGAGGCGTGTTACAGCCTTAAAGGGAACATAAGTGATGTCTGGTTTCGTGAACCTGGTAGTACTTGTTGCGATATTACCACATAAAAAAACATGTTCACAGTATTGGGTGAGGGTTACTTTCTTCACGATCTTTACCACACAAAAATAAATTT